>NC_092162.1:4406968-4454468 GCF_045791955.1 Oncorhynchus clarkii lewisi | reverse complement strand
GGATCATTCCTCTCGCTGCAGCCCGGCATGGGCTCCGGATTAAACACTGCCTCCTGCCCTGCTGGCCACGGTATGTGTGTGTGTGTCCTACTAGATTGTGTGTATCAGGACACGCGGCCAGAATGTCATGCCATGTGCGTCCGGCCGGCGAAAGAGGAGAGGGTGCCTCAGCCAAGCTTTGGCCCCTCGCCAAGAAGGTATTACTGCATTGAAGAACATATGTGACCATGTGGTGGCAGGAGACACACAGGGGAGGAGGGAGGCGAATGCCGAGGCAGATTTTACATCCTGTTTTCTTTGTGTTACTGCGCCAACAGTCTCCGAGTGAGTCACTGCATAGTGACAGCTCTAAAATATTCTCTCTCTCTCTCACCTCCCTGAGGAGCAGTATATCCTTATGCAGAAATCCTAAATAAATCCCTAACTTCAATCTGTTAATGCGTGTCTTTCACAGTGACAGTACTCTGATTTATAGTAAAACCCCTCCAAACCTATTTAGATCTTAATTCGACCCAATCTGGCAACAACATCTTCATATCTAAATTGAACCCAATCTGGCAACAACATCTTTATATCTTAATTCAACCCAATCTGGCAACAACATCTTTATATCTTAATTCAACCCAATCTGGCAACAACATCTTTATATCTTAATTCAACCCAATCTGGCAACAACATCTTTATATCTTAATTCAACCCAATCTGGCAACAACATCTTTATATCTTAATTCAACCCAATCTGGCAACAACATCTTTATATCTTAATTCAACCCAATCTGGCAACAACATCTTTATATCTTAATTCAACCCAATCTGGCAACAACATCTTTATATCTTAATTCAACCCAATCTGGCAACAACATCTTTATATCTTAATTCAACCCAATCTGGTAACAACATTTTTATATCTTAATTGAACCCAACCTGGCAACATTATTATTAAATGAACAGCATCCCCGGCCTTATTTTAATAGGTTATTAAATGAACAGCATGACACAAACACATCACTCGTCTTATTGGTTTAAATCAACAACATGATATACTTTAATTCTGGTTGTGTATAAAAGGACCCAAACTATTATAGTTAAAACAAAACAAATCATTTTTAAATGGTAATTTATTCATAATAAAATGATTACGGCCTCGTCCATTGGAGAAGAGAAAGTCAATATAGAGCAGAGTTTCTCAAACTCGGTCCTCGGCCCACCCTGGGTACACGTGTCTTAGCACACCAGATTCAAATGATCAACTAAACGGCAAAGATTTAATAATTTGAATCAGGTTACGGCAACAAAAAAATTATATGCAACAAGGGCGGACTGAGGATCCTGCTCATGTTCTTCCCATGGCTGGTGTTTACAGTCAGCGAGTATGTTTAACTAAGTGTGTGTGAACTATAGTGTGTGTGTTTAGGTGTGTGTGTGTGTTTAAGTGTGTATAAACTATAGTGTGTGTGTGTGTGTATAGTGTGTGTGTGTGTGTGTGTGTGTAGTGTGTGTGTCTGTGTGTGTGTGTGTGTGTGTGTGTGTGTGTGTGTGTGTGTGTGTGTGTGTGTGTCTGTGTGTGTGTGTGTATAGTGTGTGTGTGTGTGTCTGTGTGTGTGTGTATAGTGTGTGTGTGTGTGTGTGTGTGTGTGTGTGTATAGTGTGTGTGTGTGTGTGTGTATAGTGTGTGTATAGTGTGTGTGTCTGTGTGTGTGTCTGTGTGTGTGTATAGTGTGTGTGTCTGTGTGTGTGTGTGTGTGTGTGTGTGTGTATATAGTGTGTGTGTGTGTGTGTGTGTGTGTGTGTATAGTGTGTGTGTGTGTGTGTATAGTGTGTGTATAGTGTGTGTGTGTGTGTGTATAGTGTGTGTGTGTGTGTGTGTATAGTGTGTGTGTATAGTGTGTACAGTGTGTGTTCCTGTCAGCAGATTATCAGAGCGGTTGACCTGAGAAGAAGAAGCTTCCAGACCACCAGACGGTTTCCCCCGGCAACAGGCTGCCGTTAACAAAGAGGAACCATTAAGTCCTCTAATAAAACAAATTAAAGCACAGCAGTAGCCGTGTGTCTGTGGGACCCTCAGGGGTGATGGGTAATGAACGAACAGCAGTTCCCCGCATTGGCGCACAACCACGCCGGCAGCAGAGTCACCTGTGACCCTCTCACAGTGGGTCAAAAACCCCCCAAAACCAGACAGGAAGAGGACTGAAACACACACACACAGAGAGGAGGACTAACATGATCACGACACCCTACGGGACTCACTAGACACATCCATGTGTAACACTGAAAAGACACGACTAGGAACGGACAGCCTGACAACCACCCTCCCTTCAAAACAACTAGTGATGTGGGAGAACTATCGCACAGTTAGTTACAAACCGGGATATTATTTGTGACGATATCTTGTATGGTTTTGACAATGTCACAATATAGATTTTTTTTTTGTGTGTGCTAGTTGGCTGTACCAAACTTTAATCACTTGTTCTCAGTCTTCTTTAAAATGGGGGGAAACTAATAGTTTGGGTTTATTTCCATGACTGATCACGACACACCCCAGCGTAGCCTAGTGGTTAGAGCGTTGGACCGGTAACCGAAAGGTTGCTGGATCGAATCCCCGAGCTGACAAGGTACAAAATCTATCGTTCTACCCCCTGAACAAGGCAGTTAACCCACTGTTCCTAGGCCGTCATTGAAAAATAAGAATTTGTTCTTAACTGACTTGCCTAGTTAAATAAAGGTTAAATAAAAACTAGCTTTTCTTGTCTCTCTGCAGTATGTTTGGAACATGAAATCACAGTATCCAATCACGATACAAATAGAATCATACATATTGTATCGGCACCTATGTACACTACATGACCAACAGGATATGGACTCCTGCTCATCGAACATCTCATTCCATCTCATTGATCCCCCCCCTTCCCTACTATAACAGCCTCTACTCTTCTGGGGAGGCTTTCCACTAGATGTTGGGGACTTGCTTCCATTCAGCCACGAGAGCATTAGTGAGGTCGGGCACTGCTGTTGGGCGATTAGGCCTGGCTCGCATGTCGGCGGTACAAATCATCCCAAAGGTGTTTAATGAGGTTGAGGTCAGGGCTCTGTGCAGGCCAGTCAAGTTCTTCCATACCGATCCCCGACAAACCATTTCTGTATGGTCTCCCTGACGTTGCTTCCAGAGGCAGTTTGGAACTCTGTAGTGAGTGTTGCAACCGAGGACAGATGATTTTTACTCGCTACGTGCTTCAGCACTTGGCGGTCCTGTTCTGTGAGCTTGTGTGGCCTACCACTTCACGGCTGAGCCGCTGTTGCTCCTAGACATTTCCACTTCACAATAACAGCACTTACAGTTTACCGGGGCAGCTGAAAGTCACACACAGAGGTATTCAGTAAGGCCATTCTACTGCCAATGTTTGTCTATGGAGATTGCACTGCTGTGTGTTCGAATTTTATACAACTGTCAGCAACAGGTGTGGCTGAAATAGCCCGAGTCCACTAATCTGAAGGGGTGTCCACATACTTTTGTATATATCATGTATCATGATAATATTGTATCGTGTGGTCCTTGCCAATTCACGGCCCAAATAACAACACACAACCACATCGACATTCAACAGAAACGTTGAAAAACCCCAGGACTGAAAACACCTACTAGAGAGTGAATTAGTGAGCCAGATCAATCCTCTACCTGTCGAGTGATTCACCAATCACAGACTAATAATTACACAGCGTTCCTTCTCAATCCTGCTATTCAACCTTTAAGAAGTAGGCTTCGGTACACTCATTCATGGCTTGTCAGTGAGACATGTGGAGTGGCTCAGAGACAACCACCACAGGACACAACCAGAGACGACCACCACAGGACACCACCAGAGATGACCACAACAGGACACCACCAGAGACGACCACCACAGGACACCACCAGAGACGAACACCACAGGACACAACCAGAGACGAACACCACAGGACACAACCAGAGACAACCACCACAGGACACAACCAGAGACGACCACAGGACACAACCAGAGACGAACACCACAGGACACAACCAGAGACGACCACAGGACACAACCAGAGACGAACACCACAGGACACAACCAGAGACGAACACCACATGACACAACCAGAGACGACCACCACAGGACACAACCAGAGACGAACACCACAGGACACAACCAGAGACGAACACCACAGGACACAACCAGAGACGACCACAGGACACAACCAGAGACGACCACCACAGGACACAACCAGAGACGACCACCACAGGACACAACCAGAGACGACCACCACATGACACAACCAGAGACGACCACCACAGGACACAACCAGAGACGACCACAGGACACAACCAGAGACGAACACAGGACACCACCAGAGACGACCACCACAGGACACAACCAGAGACGAACACCACAGGACACAACCAGAGACGACCACCACAGGACACAACCAGAGACGACCACCACATGACACAACCAGAGACGACCACCACAGGACACAACCAGAGACGACCACAGGACACAACCAGAGATGACCTGATGACCTAGTCCCAGATATGTCGACTGAGAGACAGACGGTCTATTATGCTGCTGGACCTCTAACCTAGAAGTAGGACACCTTGTCCAAGACACAACAGCCCACAGGTCAGCTTGATGTACAGGACACCCCCTGGACAGGACACTAGTCTATCTCCTGTTTCTGTAGTGATACAGCTTGATGTACCAGGACACCCCCTCGACAGGACACTAGTCTATATCCTGTTTCTGTAGTGAGACAGCTTGATGTACAGTATACCTAGGACATCAAACAAATTAAACAAACATTGCATAGCATTCATCGATTTAAAAACAGGTAGGATAGGTACATAGAGTTGCAGTCGAAAGTTTACATACACTTTAGCCAAATACATTTAAAATCAGTTTTTCACAATTCCTGACATTTAACCAGAGTAAAAACTCCCTGTCTAGGTCAGTTGGATCACCACTTTATTTTAAGAATGTGAAATGTCAGAATAATAGTAGAGAGAATGATTTATTTCAGCCTTTATTTCTTTCATCACATTCCCAGTGGGTCAGAAGTTTACATACACTCAATTAGTATTTGGAAGCATTGCCTTTAAATTGTTTAACTTGGGTCAAACGTTTCGGGTAGCCTTCTACAAGCTTCCCACAATAAATTGGGTGAATTTTGGCCCATTCCTCCTGACAGAGTTGGTGTAACTGAGTCAGGTTTGTAGGCCTCCTTGCTCGCACACGCTTTTTCAGTTCTGCCCACAAATGTTCTATAGGATTGAGGTCAGGGATTTGTGATGGCCACTCCAATACCTTGACTTTGTTGTCCTTAAGCCATTTTGCCATAACTTTGGATGTATGCTTGGGGTCATTGTCCATTTGGAAGATCCATTTATGACCAAGCTTTAACTTCCTGACTGATGTCTTGAGATGTTGCTTCAATATATCCACATCATTTTCCTCCCTCATGACGCCATCTATTTTGTGAAGTGCACCAGTCCCTCCTGCAGCAAAGCACCCCCACAACATGATGCTGCCACCCCCGTGCTTCATGTTTGAGATGGTGATCTTCAGCTTGCAAGCCTCCCCCTTTATCCTCCAAACATAATGATGGTCATTATGGCCAAACAGTTATATTTTTGTTTCATCAGACCAGAGGACATTTCTCCAAAAAGTACGATCTTTGTCCCCATGTGCAGTTGCAAACCGTAGTCTGGCTTTTTTATGGCGGTTTTGGAGCAGTGGCTTCCTTGCTGAGCGTCCTTTCAGGTTATGTCACATTCGTTCTAAATGATCGGACCAAGGCGCAGCGTGGTGAGCGTACATTTTAGTTTATTTATATTTAAAAAAAGGGCTGCCTAAGTATGATCCCCAATCAGAGATAATGATAGACAGCTGCCTCTGATTGGGGAACCACACTCGGCCAGAAACAAAGAAAGTAAGAACATAGAATGCCCACCCAAACCACACCCTGACCAAACCAAATAGAGACTTGAAAAGGCTCTCTAAGGTCAGGGCGTGATAGGTTATGTCGATATAGGAAATGTTTTATAGTGGAAATAGATACTTTTGTACCTGTTTCCTCCAGCATCTTCACGAGGTCCTTTGCTGTTGTTCTGGGATTGATTTGCACTTTTTGCACCAAAGTACGTTCATCTCTAGGAGACAGAACGAGTCCCATGGTGTTTATACTTGCATACAATTGTTTGTACAGATGAATGTGGTACCTACAGGCGTTTGGAAATTGATCCCAAGGATGAACTAGACTTGTGGAGGTCTACACATTTTTTACACAAATCAGTCTTGGCTGATTTCTTTTCATTTTCCCATGATGTCAAGCAAAGAGGCAGTGGGTTTGAAGGTAGGCCTTGAAATACATCCACAGGTACACCTCAAATGATGTCAATTAGCCTATCAGAAGCTTCTAAAGCCATGACATAATTTTCTTGAATTTTCCAAGCTGTTTAAAGGTCAACTTAGTGTATATAAACGTCTGACCCACTGGAATTGTGATACAGTGAATTAATTATAAGTGAAATAATCTGTCTGTAAACAATTGTTGGAAAAATGACTTGTGTCATTCACAAAGTAGATGTCCTAACCGACTTGCCAAAACTAAAGTTTGTTAACAAGAAATTTGTGAAGTGGTTGAAAAACGAGCTTTAATGACCTCCAACCTAAGTGTATGTCAACTTCCGACTTCAACTGTACCTGCGGAAAAGTACAAGGAAACAAATCTGAGTCAACATCGCCGGCTTAGTTGTGTCATGGAAAAAGCAGAATGATTCAGCAATGTGTAAACAACCATGCTATCACAGACAGAACAGTTTAACAGCCCCCCCCCCCCCAAACAAAGCCTTCGGAACCTTTGCCGCAACGCGTCCAATCAGAAAGCCACATCGGATGCACACATAATTTAATGTACGTCTGGTCCTATAAGACACGTCCACCAACACTGACAGAAGATTATCCCAAATGGCACCCAGGGCTCTGGTCAAAAGCAGTGCACTACACGGGGGAATAGGGGGCCATTTGAGAGACATTCTGTGATGAGGATGATTGATTGATTCAGCCGATGACGTGACATTTGCCGTATTGTACAGTACAGAACTGTGACACAGACAGGTACCTGAGTCTGTCAGACATCTTCTGCACGAGTTGGTTTCTGTAGGGTTTAAATATATAGGGTTCAGCATTTCACTACCAATGCACAACAACATTTCTGATAGGTGGAATAACAATCAGAATGGATGAAGTACTTAGCAGTTCCAACATTATACACTTAGTAGAACCAACAGAATATACTTAGTAGAACCAACAGAATAGACTTAGTAGAACCAACAGAATATACTTAGTAGAACCAACAGAATAGACTTAGTAGAACCAACAGAATAGACTTAGTAGAACCAACAGAATATATTTAGTAGAACCAACAGAATAGACTTAGTAGAACCAACAGAATATATTTAGTAGAACCAACAGAATATATTTAGTAGAACCAACAGAATAGACTTAGTAGAACCAACAGAATATATTTAGTAGAACCAACAGAATATACTTAGTAGAACCAACAGAATAGACTTAGTAGAACCAACAGAATAGACTTAGTAGAACCAACAGAATATACTTAGTAGAACCAACAGAATAGACTTAGTAGAACCAACAGAATATATTTAGTAGAACCAACAGAATATATTTAGTAGAACCAACAGAATAGACTTAGTAGAACCAACAGAATAGATTAAGTAGAACTAACAGAATATACTTAGTAGAACCAACAGAATAGATTAAGTAGAACTAACAGAATAGACTTAGTAGAACCAACAGAATAGACTTAGTAGAACCAACAGAATAGATTAAGTAGAACTAACAGAATATACTTAGTAGAACCAACAGAATATATTAAGTAGAACTAACAGAATAGACTTAGTAGAACCAACAGAATGGACTTAGTAGAACCAACAGAATAGATTAAGTAGAACTAACAGAATAGACTTAGTAGAACCAACAGAATAGAGTTAGTAGAACCAACAGAATAGATTAAGTAGAACTAACAGAATAGACTTAGTAGAACCAACAGAATAGACTTAGTAGAACCAACAGAATAGATTAAGTAGAACCAACAGAATAGATTAAGTAGAACTAACAGAATAGACTTAGTAGAACCAACAGAATATACTTAGTAGAACCAACAGAATATACTTAGTAGAACCAACAGACTTAGTAGAACCAACAGAATAGACTTAGTAGAACCAACAAAATAGACTTAGTAGAACCAACAGAATAGACTTAGTAGAACCAACAGAATAGACTTAGTAGAACCAACAGAATAAATTTAGTAGAACCAATAGAATAGACATAGTAGAACCAACAGAATAGACTTAGTGGAACCAACAGAATAGATTTAGTAGAACCAACAGAATATATTTAGTAGAACCAACAGAATAGACTTAGTAGAACCAACAGAATATATTTAGTAGAACCAACAGAATAGACTTAGTAGAACCAACATAATATACTTAGTAGAACCAACAGAATAGACTTAGTAGAACCAACAGAATAGACTTAGTAGAACCAACAGAATAGACTTAGTAGAACCAACAAAATAGACTTAGTAGAACCAACAGAATAGACTTAGTAGAACCAACAGACTTAGTAGAACCAACAGAATAGATTTAGTAGAACCGACATACTTAGTAGAACACAACAGAATAGATTTAGTAGAATGAACAGAATAGACTTAGTAGAACCAACAGAATAGACTTAGTAGAACCAACAGACTTAGTAGAACCAACAGAATAGACTTAGTAGAACCAACAGAATAGACTTAGTAGAACCAACAAAATAGACTTAGTAGAACCAACAGAATAGACTTAGTAGAACCAACAGAATAGACTTAGTAGAACCAACAATATGTTTAGTAGAACCAACATAATTAGACTAGAATCCCAATCTCCATGTTAATCCCATTGTGAGAGATTGAACGGTGCAGTTGAGGTTTGGGTACAAGGTGAAATCAACAAGCATCCTATTAAAACCCTATCAACACCATAAAACCCTATCAACACCATCAACAGGTTAAGTGTCACCATACGAGGGAACATTTTAACATGTCCACCAAAGACTGAAATGTCAAACATGGAATTGTAGAAAATTAACTGAAGAAGTGGCTGATAATTTAGTCATCGCCGGGTTCAGATTAAAATATAAGGGCCCAATTATTTGATGTCTCTCTTTCCTGGTTTCCCTCCTTAATAACTGTTCAAACCCTTAACCATTCACACTCGTACATCTCCCTCTCTGACTCACCCTCTTCTGAAATTAGTGGTTTGCAATACCTCTCTCTCTAACACTCTCTCTCTCTCTCTCTCTCTCTCTCTCTCTCTCACTAACACTCTCTCTCACCTCTCTCTACCTCTCACTCTGCCTCTCTCTACCTCTCTCTACCCCTCTCTCTACCTCTCTCTCTCCCTCTTTCTCTCTCTCACCAACTCTCTGTCTCTCTCTCTCTCTCTCTATCTCTCGTTCACTACCTCTCTCTCTACCTCTACCTCTCTCTCTCTCTCTCTCTCACTAACACTCGCTCTCTCTCTCTCTACCTCTATCTACCTCTACCTCTCTCTACCTCTCTCTCTACCTCTCTCTCTCTCTACCTCTCTCTCTACCTCTCTCTCTTTCTCTCTCTCTCTTTCTCTCTCTCTCCCCTTAAAAAGGAGCATGTGAGCAAATTAGTTGATCTGTACAGCAGCTAGGGATGAATCCGTTCAATTTATGGTCCACCCACACTGGGAGAAGGTGCAGTAATACATCCATTTCTATTGTGGTATGAAGAAGCCGTGGACGTGTCCTGCTGCTTTCATGGCCCATCACCTCTCCAGGTATGTGAGCATGCTGTCACAGAGGGAGAAATGTGTACCTGCGTACCATTCTGAAGCGTGGTCTGTCCCTGTCTGTTTCTTATTAAAAAAGGACATGACAAGGCAACAGCGATTTGATTTGAAGTTGAAGTACCAATCAGATCTTGAGTTACTCTGCACAGGGGAGGGACCAGAACAAAGGGGTGTGATTTCACAACTTGGAAACGTCCCTGATATTGAGGAGAACAAGTGTTTCATTCAGCTCTACACAATTGGGTAATGAATGGGGGAGGACAACCAACTAAACCACACCACAAAGCCAGTCAGCCAGTCAGTCAGTCAGTTAATCAGCCAGTCAGTCAGTTAATCAGTCAGTGAGTCAGTTAGTTAATCAGCCAGCCAGCCAGCCAGTCAGTTAGTTAATCAGCCAGTCAGTCAGTCATTTAGTTATTAATCAGGCGTTCAGTTAATCAGCCAGTCAGTCATTTAATCAGTCAGTCAGTCAGTCAGTTAGATAGATAATCAATGAATCAGTCAGACAGACAGTCATTTAATCAGCCAGTCAGTCAGTCAGTTAATCAGTCAGTCAGTCAGTCAGTTAGATAGATAGTCAATGAATCAGTCAGACAGACAGTCATTTAATCAGCCAGTCAGTCAGTCAGTTAATCAGTTAATCAGTCAGTCAGTCAGTCAGTTAGATAGATAGTCAATTAATCAGTCAGACAGACAGTCATTTAGTTATTAATCAGGCGTTCAGTTAATCAGTCAGTCAGTCAGTACCCCCAACCCTGCAAAAAACAATCACTATCCCCCCAGGGGTACAATCTCCATCCCCCCAGGGGTAAAATACACCATCCCCCCAGGGGTACAATACACCATCAGCCCAGAGGAACAACCTCTATCCCCCCAGGGGTACAATACACCATCAGCCCAGAGGAACAACCTCTATCCCCCCAGGGGTACAATACACCATCAGCCCAGGGGTACAACCTCTATCCACCCAGGGGTACAATACACCATCAGCCCAGGGGTACAACCTATATTCCCCCAGGGGTACAATACTCCATCAGCCCAGAGGAACAACCTCTATCCACCCAGGGGTACAATACTCCATCAGCCCAGGGGTACAACCTATATTCCCCCAGGGGTACAATACTCCATCAGCCCAGAGGAACAACCTCTATTCACCCAGGGGTACAATACTCCATCAGCCCAGGGGTACAACCTATATTCCCCCAGGGGTACAATACTCCATCAGCCCAGGGGTACAACCTATATTCCCCCAGGGGTACAATACTCCATCAGCCCAGAGGAACAACCTCTATTCCCCCAGGAGTACAATACTCCATCAGCCCAGGGGTACAACCTCTATCCCCCCAGGGGTACAATACTCCATCAGCCCAGGGGTACAACCTATATTCCCCCAGGGGTACAATACTCCATCAGCCCAGGGGTACAACCTATATTCCCCCAGGGGTACAATACTCCATCAGCCCAGAGGAACAACCTCTATCCCCCCAGGGGTACAATACTCCATCAGCCCAGGGGTACAACCTCTATCCCCCCAGGGGTACAAGCTCTATCCCCCCAGGGGTACAACCTCCATCCCCACAGGGGTACAATGTCCATCCCCCCAAGGGGTACAACCTTTATCCCCCCAGGGGTACAACCTCTATCCCCCCAGGGGAACAATGTCCATCCCCCCAGGGGTACAACCTCTATTCCCCCAGGGGTACAATGTCCATCCCCCCCAGGGGTACAATGCAACTAGCCTACCTCCATCCCCCTGTCAACCACCACTACTAACCTACCTCCATCCCCCTGTCAACCACTACTACTAACCTACCTCCATCACCCTGTCAGCCACTACTAACCTACCTCCATCCCCCTGTCAACCACCACTACTAACCTACCTCCATCACCCTGTCAACCACCACTACTAACCTACCTCCATCCCCCTGTCAACCACTACTACTAACCTACCTCCATCACCCTGTCAGCCACTACTACTAACCTACCTCCATCACCCTGTCAGCCACTACTAACCTACCTCCATCACCCTGTCAGCCACTACTAACCTACCTCCATCCCCCTGTCAGTCACTACTAACCTACCTCCATCACCCTGTCAGTCACTACTAACCTACCTCCATCACCCTGTCAGTCACTACTAACCTACCTCCATCACCCTGTCAGTCACTACTACTAACCTACCTCCATCACCCTGTCAGTCACTACTAACCTACCTCCATCAACCTGTCAACCACTACTACTAACCTACCTCCATCACACTGTCAGTCACTACTAACCTACCTCCATCACCCTGTCAGCCACTACTACTAACCTACCTCCATCACACTGTCAGTCACTACTAACCTACCTCCATCACCCTGTCAGCCACTACTACTAACCTACCTCCATCACCCTGTCAGCCACAACTAACCTACCTCCATCCCCCTGTCAGTCACTACTACTAACCTACCTCCATCACCCTGTCAACCACTACTAACCTACCTCCATCACCCTGTCAGCCACTACTACTAACCTACCTCCATCACCCTGTCAGCCACTACTAACCTACCTCCATCACCCTGTCAGCCACTACTACTAACCTACCTCCATCCCCCTGTCAACCACCACTACTAACCTACCTCCATCACCCTGTCAGCCACTACTACTAACCTACCTCCATCCCCCTGTAAACCACCACTACTAACCTACCTCCATCACCCTGTCAGCCACTACTACTAACCTACCTCCATCCCCCTGTCAACCAACACTACTAACCTACCTCCATCACCCTGTCAGCCACTACTACTAACCTACCTCCATCCCCCTGTCAGTCACTACTACTAACCTACCTCCATCACCCTGTCAACCACCACTACTAACCTACCTCCATCATCCTGTCAGCCACTACTAACCTACCTCCATCCCCCTGTCAACCACTACTACTAACCTACCTCCATCCCCCTGTCAACCACCACTACTAACCTACCTCCATCACCCTGTCAACCACCACTACTAACCTACCTCCATCCCCCTGTCAACCACTACTACTAACCTACCTCCATCACCCTGTCAACCACCACTACTAACCTACCTCCATCACCCTGTCAACCACCACTACTAACCTACCTCCATCCCCCTGTCAGTCACTACTACTAACCTACCTCCATCACCCTGTCAACCACCACTACTAACCTACCTCCATCATCCTGTCAGCCACTACTAACCTACCTCCATCCCCCTGTCAACCACTACTACTAACCTACCTCCATCACCCTGTCAGCCACTACTAACCTACCTCCATCCCCCTGTCAGCCACTACTAACCTACCTCCATCCCCCTGTCAGTCACTACTACTAACCTACCTCCATCACCCTGTCAACCACCACTACTAACCTACCTCCATCACCCTGTCAACCACCACTACTAACCTACCTCCATCACCCTGTCAACCACTACTACTAACCTACCTCCATCACCCTGTCAACCACCACTACTAACCTACCTCCATCACCCTGTCAACCACCACTACTAACCTACCTCCATCACCCTGTCAACCACCACTACTAACCTACCTCCATCACCCTGTCAACCACCACTACTAACCTACCTCCATCACCCTGTCAACCACTACTACTAACCTACCTCCATCATCCTGTCAGCCACTACTAACCTACCTCCATCCCCCTGTCAGTCACTACTACTAACCTACCTCCATCCCCCTGTCAACCACCACTACTAACCTACCTCCATCACCCTGTCAGCCACTACTAACCTACCTCCATCCCCCTGTCAACCACCACTACTAACCTACCTCCATCACCCTTTCAACCACCACTACTAACCTACCTCCATCACCCTGTCAGCCACTACTAACCTACCTCCATCACCCTGTCAGCCACTACTACTAACCTACCTCCATCCCCCTGTCAACCACCACTACTAACCTACCTCCATCACCCTGTCAGCCACTACTACTAACCTACCTCCATCCCCCTGTCAACCACCACTACTAACCTACCTCCATCACCCTGTCAGCCACTACTACTAACCTACCTCCATCCCCCTGTCAACCAACACTACTAACCTACCTCCATCACCCTGTCAGCCACTACTACTAACCTACCTCCATCCCCCTGTCAGTCACTACTACTAACCTACCTCCATCACCCTGTCAACCACCACTACTAACCTACCTCCATCATCCTGTCAGCCACTACTAACCTACCTCCATCCCCCTGTCAACCACTACTACTAACCTACCTCCATCCCCCTGTCAACCACCACTACTAACCTACCTCCATCACCCTGTCAACCACCACTACTAACCTACCTCCATCCCCCTGTCAACCACTACTACTAACCTACCTCCATCACCCTGTCAACCACCACTACTAACCTACCTCCATCACCCTGTCAACCTCCACTACTAACCTACCTCCATCACCTTGTCAACCACCACTACTAACCTACCTCCATCACCCTGTCAACCACCACTACTAACCTACCTCCATCACCCTGTCAGCCACTACTAACATACCTCCATCACCCTGTCAGCCACTACTAACCTACCTCCATCACCCTGTCAGCCACTACTAACCTACCTCCATCCCCCTGTCAGTCACTACTACTAACCTACCTCCATCACCCTGTCAACCACTACTACTAACCTACCTCCATCCCCCTGTCAACCACCACTACTAACCTACCTCCATCACCCTGTCAGCCACTACTACTAACCTACCTCCATCCCCCTGTCAGTCACTACTACTAACCTACCTCCATCACCCTGTCAACCACCACTACTAACCTACCTCCATCATCCTGTCAGCCACTACTAACCTACCTCCATCCCCCTGTCAACCACTACTACTAACCTACCTCCATCACCCTGTCAGCCACTACTAACCTACCTCCATCCCCCTGTCAGCCACTACTAACCTACCTCCATCCCCCTGTCAGTCACTACTACTAACCTACCTCCATCACCCTGTCAACCACCACTACTAACCTACCTCCATCACCCTGTCAACCACCACTACTAACCTACCTCCATCACCCTGTCAACCACTACTACTAACCTACCTCCATCACCCTGTCAACCACCACTACTAACCTACCTCCATCACCCTGTCAACCACCACTACTAACCTACCTCCATCACCCTGTCAACCACCACTACTAACCTACCTCCATCACCCTGTCAACCACTACTACTAACCTACCTCCATCATCCTGTCAGCCACTACTAACCTACCTCCATCCCCCTGTCAGTCACTACTACTAACCTACCTCCATCCCCCTGTCAACCACCACTACTAACCTACCTCCATCACCCTGTCAGCCACTACTAACCTACCTCCATCCCCCTGTCAACCACCACTACTAACCTACCTCCATCACCCTGTCAACCACCACTACTAACCTACCTCCATCACCCTGTCAACCACTACTACTAACCTACCTCCATCACCCTGTCAGCCACCACTACTAACCTACCTCCATCACCCTGTCAGCCACTACTAACATACCTCCATCACCCTGTCAGCCACTACTAACCTACCTCCATCACCCTGTCAGCCACTACTAACCTACCTCCATCCCCCTGTCAGCCACTACTAACCTACCTCCATCCCCCTGTCAGTCACTACTACTAACCTACCTCCATCACCCTGTCAACCACCACTACTAACCTACCTCCATCATCCTGTCAGCCACTACTAACCTACCTCCATCCCCCTGTCAACCACCACTACTAACCTACCTCCATCACCCTGTCAACCACTACTACTAACCTACCTCCATCCCCCTGTCAACCACCACTACTAACCTACCTCCATCACCCTGTCAGCCACTACTAACCTACCTCCATCCCCCTGTCAACCACCACCACTAACCTACCTCCATCCCCCTGTCAACCACCACTACTAACCTACCTCCATCACCCTGTCAACCACCACTACTAACCTACCTCCATCCCCCTGTCAACCACCACTACTAACCTACCTCCATCACCCTGTCAGCCACTACTAACCTACCTCCATCACCCTGTCAACCACCACCACTAACCTACCTCCATCCCCCTGTCAACCACCACTACTAACCTACCTCCATCACCCTGTCAACCACCACTACTAACCTACCTCCATCACCCTGTCAACCACCACTACTAACCTACCTCCATCACCCTGTCAACCACCACTACTAACCTACCTCCATCATCCTGTCAACCACTACTAACCTACCAGGACATATCCACATTCAGTCAGCTCAGAGACCAGACATACCCCCCACACAGTAGAACTCCCCCCCCCCCCCCCACACAGTGGAACTCCTCCCCCACAGTGGAACTCCTCCCCCACAGTGGAACTCCTCCCCCCCACACAGTGGAACTCCTCCCCACCACCCTCTCTCTCTCTCCCCCTCTTCCTCTCTCACTGTACTCCCCACCACCCTCTCTCTCTCTCCCCCCCTCTTCCTCTCCCTCTCTTACTGTACTCCCTCCACTCTCTCTCTCTCTGACAACCAATCCCCACGAGACAATAGCATGGCAGAACAAAAGGGTTAAGACTTTTAAAAAGGAAGCTTTGTTCATACAGCAGAGAGGAGGACAGGAGGACAGACAGCAGAGAGGAGGACAGGAGGACAGGAGGACAGACAGCAGAGAGGAGGACAGGAGGACAGACAGCAGAGAGGAGGACAGGATGACAGGAGGACAGACAGCAGAGATGAGGACAGGAGGACATGAGGACAGACAGCAGAGAGGAGGAGGACAGGAGGACAGACAGCAGAGAGGAGGACAGGAGGACAGACAGCAGAGAGGAGGACAGGATGACAGGAGGACAGACAGCAGAGATGAGGACAGGAGGACATGAGGACAGACAGCAGAGAGGAGGACACGAGGACAGACAGCAGAGAGGAGGAGGACAGGAGGACAGACAGCAGAGAGGAGGACACGAGAACAGACAGCAGAGAGGAGGACAGGATGACAGGAGGACAGACAGCAGAGATGAGGACAGGAGGACATGAGGACAGACAGCAGAGAGGAGGACAGGAGGACAAGAGGACAGACAGCAGAGAGGAGGACAGGAGGACAGGAGGACAGACAGCAGAGAGGAGGACAGGAGGACAGACATCAGAGAGGAGGACAGACAGAAGAGAGGAGGACAGGAGGACAGACAGCAGAGAGGAGGACAGGAGGACAGACAGCAGAGAGGAGGACAGGAGGACAGACAGCAGAGAGGAGGACAGGAGGACAGACATCATAGAGGAGGACAGACAGAAGAGAGGAGGACAGGAGGACAGACAGCAGAGAGGAGGACAGGAGGACAGACAGCAGAGAGGAGGACAGGAGGACAGACAGCAGAGAGGAGGACAGGAGGACAGGAGGACAGACAGCAGAGAGGAGGACAGGAGGACAAGAGGACAGACAGCAGAGAGGAGGAGGACAGGAGGACAGACAGCAGAGAGGAGGACATGAGGACAGACAGCAGAGAGGAGGACAGGAGGACAGGAGGACAGACAGCAGAGATGAGGACAGGAGGACATGAGGACAGACAGCAGAGAGGAGGACAGGAGGACAAGAGGACAGACAGCAGAGAGGAGGACAGAAGGACAGGAGGACAGACAGCAGAGGGGAGGACAGGATGACAGGAGGACAGACAGCAGAGAGGAGGACAGGAGGACAGGAGGACAGACAGCAGAGAGGAGGACAGGAGGACAGACAGCAGAGAGGAGGAGGACAGGAGGACAGGAGGACAGGATCATAGCGAATGTCTCAGTCTACTCTAGAACATAAAGGACCTGGTTTTCTGCTGCTGCCGCTCAAGGGTTAAAGAGAGAGAGAGAGAGAGAGATAGCGAAGGAAGGAGAGAGGGGTTGGGGGGGGCAGTGAGAGAGGGAGAGAGGGGTAGAGGGGGACAGTGAGAGAGGGAGAGGGGTGAGGGGGGGACAGTGAGAGAGGGAGAGAGAGGTGGGGGGGACAGAGAGAGAGGGAGAGAGAGGAGTGGGGGGGGACAGAGAGAGAGGGAGAGGTGGGGGGGGGGACAGAGAGAGAGGGAGAACTAAATGTTTTATTTCCTCACCTCTGTTGTATCTCCCTGCAGCCGTTGCTGTTATAGATGTATCCTCTCTGTCTACTGAGCCATTGCCTGCCCTCCCAATAAACACATCACACAGCCACACAGACACACAGACACACAGCCACACAGACAAGCAGGCTCGGCAGCTCACATTTCAAACTTGCAAAAGGGGGGGGTGGTGCCTAATGTGCTAGACAGCCTGTATCTTGGACCAGGTCCAGAGATACGGGCATAAAGAAGAAACCTCGATCAATTCATTTAAAACAAGAGTTTGTTGTTCCGGAAAGGGCAGAGCTACTAGTCAGCTCCTCTTAAACAGCAAGGACAGGAATGGTTTCGGATGAGTAGATTGAGCTGAGATTTTATCCCCTTCCTTCTTCTTCTTCCACTCTGCTATTCTCTAACGTAGCATACAGTTGAATTAATCCATCAAACTAGACATCCTAAGTAACGGCAACCAGGGAGGATTCTGGGAGAGTAGGAGGCAGGGTTGAGAGATTAAGGAGAATGCATCCTGCATGGCACCCTATTCCTTATATAGTGCACTACTTTAGACCAGAGCTCTATGGCACCCTATTCCCTATATAGTGCACTACTTCAGACCAGAGCCCTATGGCACCATATTCCCTATATAGTGCACTACTTTAGACCAGGGTCCTGGGGAAAAGTAGTGCACTATATAGGGAATAGGGTGCCGTTTGGGATACAAACACCCTGACTTCCTGATATGCAGAGAAAGGCAGATAGAAGGGTGGGACCAGCAGGACAGGGCTGGCTAGGAAAGGACAGGGCTGGCTAGGAAAGGACATGGCAGGACAGGACAGGACTGGAAAGGACAGGACTGGAAAGGACAGGACAGGACAGGACTGGAAAGTACAGGACTGGAAAGGACAGGACAGGACTGGAAAGGACAGGAAAGGACTGGAAAGGACAGGACAGGACGGGAAAGGACAGGGCAGGACAGGACAGGAAAGGACAGGGCTGGACAGGACTGGAAAGGACAGGACAGGACAGGAAAGGACAGGGCTGGACAGGGCTGGACAGGGCATGCTAGGAAAGGACATGGCTGGACATGGCAGGACAGGGCTAGGAAAGAACAGGGCAGGACAGGGCTGGTTAGGAAAGGACAGGGCAGGGTTGGGCTTGTCTGTATGTGTGCTTGGGAGGGGAGGGGCTGTGTGAGCACCCAGCCTTGGATAAATAATTACACAACTATAAACGTGTAAACGGCAAGCAGTCAATAATATACTACGTTATTTCACAATCAATATTTTCTTGATGTTCAGCAGCAATTCATTAAAAGCAAATTGTTAAATTAGTGCCACTAATCTAATGGATAAAATACAAAAAACTGACATTTTAATTCCAGACATGGCTAACGAAATCAGCTAGCTAGTATACTCCATAAGGAAACCCAGTCTAGTCCCATTGAGTTACTACACATATCTAGCTAGCTAGTATACTCCATAAGGAATCACAGTATAGTCCCATTGAGTTACTACACATATCTAGCTAGCTAGTATACTCCATAAGGAAACACAGTATAGTCCCATTGAGTTACTACACATAATTAGCTAGCTAGTATACTCCATAAGGAAACACAGTATAGTCCCATTGAGTTACTACACATAATTAGCTAGCTAGTATACTCCATAAGGAAACACAGTGTAGTCCCATTGAGTTACTACACATATCTAGCTAGCTAGTATACTCCATAAGGAAACACAGTATAGTCCCATTGAGTTACTACACATAATTAGCTAGCTAGTAAACTCCATAAGGAAACACAGTATAGTCTGGAGTTTTTTATGGATGAGGTGATTCGTTTACCATTCGCTCAGCTCACCGCACACCAGGGTTGGGCTCAACTCCATTTCAATTCATTTCAATTCAGGAAGTCAACTGAAATTAAAATTCCAAATTGTTCTGATCGAAATTGAGATTAGAATTTCCGTTTTCTTCCTGAATTGACTGAATCGACTCCATCCGCACACTCATCAAGGGGCGGCAGGTAGCCTACTGGTTAGAGTGTTGGGTCAGTAACCCAAAGGTTGCTGGATCGAATCCCCGAGCTGACAAGGTAAAAATCTGTCGTTCTGCCCCCCGAACGAGGCAGTTAAACCACTGTTCCTAGGCCGTCATTGATAATAAATATTTGTTCTTAACTGACTTGCCTAGTTTAAATTTAAAAAAATGAAAATCTGCACTAAGGAAAGGAAGGAAAGAACAATCATCTAGATTGGTTAAAATCTCTTGGCATTTCCTATCAGGTGAATCACAGTTATCTATCATCCCGTGTGGCTGAGGGAGACAAAGATACTGTCTGATTAGTGAGTTGATTTACAGCCGTCAGTGCAGAGTAGCTAAATGCTGGTAGAATATCTTCCATAAAAGGAAGAGGGAAAAGCTGTGAAAACGACTTTATGTCAATAATAATATCAGCTAATGATATTATTAGGTTATTATAAGGTTTCCATTTACTTTTTCTTTGTTACTTTGTTACGTTATTTCTGTTTTTACTTCAGAAAACTATACACAATACCCCAGAATGACAAAGTATTAAAACAGGATTTTAAAATTTATTTTAGCAAATGTTTTAAACATTAAAAACAGAAATCCCTTATTTACATAAGTATTCAGACAGTTTGCTATGAGATTCTAAATTAAGCTCGGGTGCATCCTGATTCCATTGATCACACCTGTCTATACAAGGTCCCACAGTTGACAATGCATGTCAGAGCAAAAACCAAAGCCATGAAGGTCAATGGAATTGTCCGTGGAGCTCCGAGACAGGATTGTGTTGAGTCACAGATCTCGGGAAGGATACCAAAAAAATGTCTGCAGCATTGAAGGTCCCCAAGAACACCGTGCCCTCCATCATTATTAAATGGAAGAAGTTTGTAACCACCAAGACTCCTCCTAGAGCTGGCCGCACGGCCAAACTGACCAATCGGGGAAGAGGGCCTTGGTCAGGGAGGTGACCAAGAACCCGATGGTCACTGACAGAGCTCTAGAGTTCCACTGTGGAGATGGGAGAAACTTCCGGAAGGACAACCATCTCTGCAGCACTCCACCAATCAGGCCTTTATGGTAGAGTGGCCAGACGGAAGCCACTCCTCAGTAAAAGGCACATGACGGCCCACTTGGAGTTTGCCAAAAGGCACCTAAAGGACTCAGGCCATGAGAAACAAGATTCTCTGGTCTGATGAAACCAAGATTGAACGTTTTGGCCTGAATGCCAAGTGTCACGTCTGGAGGAAACCTGGCACTAGTATTGTGGTGGCAGCATCATGTGGTGGCAGCATCACGCTGTGGGGATGTTTTTCAGCGGCAGGAACTGGGAGACTAGTTAGGATCGAGGCAAAGATGAAAGTACAGAGATCCTTGATGAAAACATGCTCCAGAGCACTCTGGGGCGAAGGTTAACCTTCCAACAGGACAACAACCCTAAGCACACAGCCAAGACAATGCAGGAGTGGCTTCGGGACAAGTCTCTGAATGTCCTGAGTGGCCCAGCCAGAGCCCAGACTTGAACCCAATCGAATATCTCTTTAGAACCTGAAAAGATCTGTGCGGCAACGCTCCCCATCCAACCTGACAGAGCGTGAGAGGATCTGCAGAGAAGAATGGGAGAAACTCCCCAAATACGGGTGTGCCACGTTTGTAGCGTCAATACCCAAGATGACTCAAGGCTGAAATCACTGCCAAAAGGTGCTTCAACAAAGTACTTAGTAAATGTTCTGAATACTTATGTAAATGTGATATCAGGTTTTTATTTGTAATAAATTTGCCAACATTTCTAAAAAAACAGTTTTTTTGCTTTATCATTATGGGCTATCATGTGTAGATGAGGGAACATTTTAGAAAAGGCTGTAACGTAACAACATTTAGAAAAAGTCAAGGGGTCTGAATACTTTCCGAAAATAACTGCATATGAAGCAGGTTGACTGATTTGGGATCAAAGAAATCCAATTTTGACAAACTTGTGCAACGTCTGGGATTGTCACATTTGAAAAACATGAAAAACAAGATAACTAACATTCTTGCTCGTCTCAATTGTCTCTGTCCTAAGACCCTATGCATGACAGTCTCTAAAAATCAGTTTCCCATTGCTTCTGTCCTAAGAGATATCTCAGTTCCCATGGTTTCTGTCCTGAGGGCTGGGCGGTATAACATATATACCAGCATTGATGCAGGAACCGGTTTGTGTTATTTACTTCACATTCTCTAACGGTATTTCAATGGTTGTTTTGTTTAAATGTGATATGTAACTCCGGCGTGTTTAGTGTCTGTTTTGGTGAGTCATTTTTCTCATCCTGTTGTATGCTGCTTCCCACACCAAGCCCCCCCCCCCCCCCCCACCCTGTCACTCAAGGAGAGAGCAGTTGCTAGACCACAGAGTTACTTTCCTGATGTTCAGATGCAAAAAGATGTCGGTATCAACGATGTTGCTTTTCTACAAGCACTATTAGTTTGTGTATATTACTGTCTGCTAGTTTGTCTTTTATTAGCATGTTGTGGCTAAGATAAATCTTGTTAGCCGCTAATGCTAATCGCTACTTGCTTGCTAAATGTAACTAAGTCTGAACAAACTTACCTGGCTAATACAGTCTGGTACCAGTGCAGGTGTAGGCCTAGCAAAAGTTGTTTGTGCAACAGTATTTTCCAAATCAGATAGGAATAGGTCAATCATGAATATGTTCGCTAGCTAGCTACATGAGGTAAGACCTGTAACATCTAATTAGGGTGCCCTGGAAACACTGACCAACACTTTGGTTCCTAGCCTGTCAATAATTCCTCCCTGGCTTATTCATTCTTAGTCACGTCAAACAATGTATTCAAGGTGCTGCCCAGCGTATTCCAACTATAGGTTTAGATTCATCATTCTATACAGAACAACAATACAAATGCAGCATGCAACAATTTCAATGATTTTACTGAGTTACAGTTCATATAAAGAAATCAGTCAACTGAAATAAATTCATTAGGCCCTAATCTATGTATTTCACCATGACTGAGAATACAGATATGGATCTGTTGCCCACAGATACCTTGTAAAAAAAGGTAGGGGCTTGGATCAGAAAACCAGTCAGTATCTGGTGTGACCACTTGCCTCATGCAGCGAGACACACATCTCCTTCACATAGAGTTGATCAGGTTGTTGATTGTGGCCTGTGGAATGTTGTCCCACCTCATTTTCAATGGCTGTTTCTGGATAGTGTAGGGAACTGGAACATGCTGTTGTACACGTCGATCCAGAGCATCCCAAACATGCTCAATGGGTGACATGTCTGGTGAGTATTCAAGAACTGGGACATTTTCAGCTTCCAGGATTTGTGTACAGATCCTTGCGACATGGGGCTGTGCATTACATGCTGAAACATGAGGTGATGGTGGCAGATGAATGGCACGACAATGGGCCTCGGGTCTTGTCACAGTATCTCTGTGACAGTATCTCTGTGCATTGCCATTGTTAAAATGCAATTGTGTTTGCTGTCCATAGCTTACGCCTGCCCATACCATAACTCCACCTCCACCATGGGGCACTCTGTTCACAACGTTGACATCAGCAAACCACCTCCCCACACTACGCCATACACCTGGTCTGTGGTTGCGAGGCTGGTTGGACGTACTGCCAAATTCTCGAAAACAACGTTGGAGGCGGCTTATGGTAGAGAAATTAAAAAAATAAATGATCTGGCTACAGCTCTAGTGGACTTTCCCGTAATCAGCATGCCAGTTGCACGTTCCCTCAAAACCTGAGACGTCCGTGGCATTATGTTGTGAGACTAAACTGTACATTTTAGAGTGGCCTTTTATTGTCCCCAGCACAAGGTGCACCTGTGTAATGATCATGCTGTTTAATCAGCTTCTTGATATGCCACACCTGTCAGGTGGATGGATAATCTTGGCAGAGAAGAAAATGCTCACTGACAGGGATGTAAAGAAACCTTTTGCACACACAGTCTGAGAGAAATAAAAGTTTTGTTTTTTTGGAAAATTTCAACGCATCTTTTTATTTCAGCTCATGAAACATGGGACACTTTACATGTTGCGTTTATAATTCTGTTCAGTGTATTTCCATTCATTCAAACAGTTCACCAATTAACTAGGCCTAGATTTGTTTTGCCCGTATCATACATTGTGGCAGGAAATGCAGAAATGTATGAAAAATTATGAACATCGTTGGATAGTATAAAACGTCCTTATAACACGTTCAGAATGGAGAAAAACTATAACTGATTTCAACGGGTCTATGTTTCTACCTTTGGGGTAATGACCTACTCAAAGCATATTTACAACTTTTTTATTATTAAAAAAACATTAAATACAGTCAATCTGAAAAATATTGTGATATGATATTTTGGTTATATCGCACAGCCCTACCTGAGAGAGAACTTAGGACAGAAGCAATGGGAACTAAGTTCTCTCTCAGGACAGAAGCAATGGGAACTACTATTGTTTCTGTCCTGAGAGAGAACTTAGTTCCCATTTCTTCTGTCCTGAGAGAGAACTTAGTTCCCATTGCTTCTGTCCTGAGAGAGAACTTAGTTCCCATTGCTTCTGTCCTGAGAGAGAACTTAGTTCCCATTGCTTCTGTCCTGAGAGAGAACTTAGTTCCCATTGCTTCTGTCCTGAGAGAGAACTTAGTTCCCATTGCTTCTGTCCTGAGAGAGATCTTAGTTCCCTGACACACTCTTGAACTCTGTCCAATTCTCTCTGACATTCAAATATGTTTAAGGCAGAGGCCACTAACAGTGTGTTTAGGCATCTCATGTTATTTCCTAAATCCACAACTAAACTATCAGTTCATGTGACTCAGAGTCAGGCAAAACAGCTTGGTGAAGAGAGAGAAAGAGAAAGAGAGAGAGAGAACTCTCTTAGGAGAGAAATTATAGCCCTTCAGGTTTGCATGTTTGCGATCGACCGACCGCTGTCCTATGTGTAAAGTTACAACATGAGACTTTACCACGGCTCGAGGAAAACATGTCTGACTTCATGTCTTCAGCAGTCTCTGACTGGCACACAAGGCATGACAGTCTACCATGTATCCATCAGAATGCTATAGGGACCAGAGTCAAGCATAGTAGGTTTTCTGTTCTCCCCGATTGTTAATTGCACCCATCTGTTGTCCCAGGTGTAAATCCGTCCCTGATTAGAGGGTCCAGATTTGAATTTGAGGGCTCCAGAAGGAATAGGCTGAACCTCCATCCTACTCTTGACTGCTTAGGCTAATTGTCAAGTTTCTCTGTTGTACAAAGAGAGAGACACAAAACATTTAACATTCCGCCTAAAACCACCTCCTGCACTATTCATGCTTGGGCTGGTTTTCTGAAAACCTAGAAAGACAAGTTCTAGAGTCGCAGCTTAAACCCAGTGCCTCAGCACAGCAAGGGACAAAGCAACGAACAACATAACCTACCTGTCTTGTCAGATACTCAGAGAGAGACAGACAGAGAGAGACAAGGGGAGAGGGATAGATAGATAGATAGAGAGAGAGAGAGAGAGAGAGAGAGAGAGAGAGAGTTGATAGAAGAGAGGGTTGGTAGTTGACAGGAGAAGAGGTTGGTAGTTGACAAAGGGTTGGTAGTTGACAGAAGGTTGGTAGTTGACAGAGGAGGAAGTTGATAGTTGACAGAAGGTTGATAGTTGACAGAAGAGGAGGTTGATAGTTGACAGAAGGTTGATAGTTGAAAGAAGAGGAGGTTGGTAGTTGACAGAAGGTTGGTAGTTGACAGAAGGTTGGTTGTTGACAGAAGGTTGGTAGTTGATAGAAGGTTGGTAGTTGACAGAAGGTTGGTAGTTGACAGAAGAGGAGGTTGGTAGTTGACAGGAGAGGAGGTTGGTAGTTGACAGGAGAGGAGGTTGGTAGTTGACAGAAGAGGAGGTTGGTAGTTGACAGAAGAGGCGGTTGGTAGTTGACAGAAGGTTGGTAGTTGACAGAAGAAGAGGTTGGTAGTTGACAGAAGGTTGATAGTTGATAGAAGGTTGGTAGTTGACAGAAGAAGAGGTTGGTAGTTGACAGAAGAAGAGGTTGGTAGTTGACAGAAGAGGATGTTGGTAGTTGACAGGAGAGGAGGTTGGTAGTTGACAGGCGAAGAGGTTGGTAGTTAACAGAAGGTTGGTAGTTGACAGAAGGTTGATAGTTGATAGAAGGTTGGTAGTTGACAGAAGAGGAGGTTGGTAGTTGACAGGAGGTTGGTAGTTGACAGGGTTGGTAGTTGACAGAGGGTTGGCAGTTGACAGAAGAGGAGATGGGTAGTTGACAGAAGAGGAGGTTGGTAGTTGACAGAAGGTTGGTAGTTGACAGAGGGTTGGTAATTGACAGAAGGTTGGTAGTTGACAGGTGGTTGGTAGTTGATAGACGGTTGGTAGTTGACAGAAGGTTGGTAGTTGACAGAAGGTTGGTAGTTGACAGAAGAGGAGGTTGGTAGTTGACAGAAGAGGAAGTTGGTAGTTGACAGGAGAGGAGGTTGGTAGTTGACAGAAGGTTGGTAGTTGACAGAGGAGGTTGGAAGTTGATAGATGGTTGGTAGTTGACAGACGGTTGGTAGTTGACAGAAGGTTGGTAGTTAATAGAAGGTTGGTAGTTGACAGAAGGTTGGTAGTTGACAGGTGGTTGGTAGTTGATAGATGGTTGGTAGTTGACAGAAGGTTGGTAGTTGTCTGAAGGTTGGTAGTTGACAGAAAGTTGGTAGTTAATAGAAAGTTGGTAGTTGACAGAAGGTTGGTAGTTGACAGAAGGTTGGTAGTTGACACGGAAAAGAGGTTGGTAGTTGGCAGAAGATTGGTAGTTGACAGACGGTTGGTAGTTGACAGAAGGTTGGTAGTTGACAGAAGGTTGGTAGTTGACACGGAAAAGAGGTTGGTAGTTGGCAGAAGGTTTGTAGTTGACAGAGGGTTGGTAGTTGACAGAAGGTTGGTAGTTGACAGAAGGTTGGTAGTTGACAAACGGTTGGTAGTTGACAGAAGGTTTGTAGTTGACAGAGGGTTGGTAGTTGACAGAAGGTTGGTAGTTGATAGAAGGTTGGTAGTTGACAGACGGTTGGTAGTTGACAGAAAGTTGGTAGAAGGTTAGTAGTTGACAGAAGGTTGGTAGAAGGTTGGTAGTTGACAGAAGGTTGGTAGTTGAAAGAAGGATGGTAGTTGACAGAAGAAGAGGTTGGTAGTTGACAGAAGGTTGGTAATTGAGAGGGTTGGTGGGTGACAGAAGGTTGGTAGTTGACAGAGAGCTGGTTGTTGACAGAAGGAGGGTAGTTGACAGAAGGTTGGTAGTTGACAGAAGGTTGGTAGTTGATAGAAGGTTGGTAGTTGATAGAAGGTTGGTAGTTGACAGACGGTTGGTAGTTGACAGAAGGTTGGTAGAAGGTTGGTAGTTGACAAAAGGTTGGTAGAAGGTTGGTAGTTGACAGAAGGTTGGTAGTTGACAGAAGGTTGCTAGAAGGTTGGTAGTTGACAGAAGGTTGGTAGTTGACAGAGGGTTGGTAGTTGACAGAAGGTTGGTAGTTGACAGAAGAGAGGTAATTGAGAGGGTTGGTAGGTGACAGAAGGTTGGTAGTTGATCAAAGGTTGGTAGTTGACAGGATAGGAGGTTGGTAGTTTACAGAAGATGAGGTTGGTAGTTGACAGAAGGTTGGTAGTTGATAGAAGGTTGGTAGTTGACAGAAGGTTGGTAGTTGACAGAAGGTTGGTAGAAGGTTGGTAGTTGACAGAAGGTTGGTATAATGTTGGTAGTTGACAGAAGGTTGGTAGTTGACAGAGGGTTGGTAGTTGATAGAAGAAGAGGTTGGTAGTTGACAGAAGAAGAGGTTGGTAGTTGGCAGAAGAAGAGGTTGGTAGTTGACAGAAGAGAAGTTTGGGAGTTGACAGAAGAAGAGGTTGGTAGTTGACAGAAGGTTGGTAGTTGACAGAAGAAGAGGTTGGTAGTTGACAGAAGAGAAGTTTGGGAGTTGACAGAAGAGGAGGTTGGTAGTTGACAGAAGGTTGGTAGTTGACAGAAGGTTGGTAGTTGACAGAACATTGGTAGTTGACAGAAGAGGAGGTTGGTAGTTGACAGAAGGTTGGGAGTTGACAAAGGATGAGGTTGGTAGTTGACAGAAGGTTGGTAGTTTACATAAGGTTGGTAGTTGACAGAAGAAGAGGTTGGTAGTTGACATAAGGTTGGTAGTTGACAGAAGGTTGGTAGTTGACAGAAGGTTCGTAGTTGACAGAAGAAGAGGTTGGTAGTTGACAGAAGAGAAGGTTGGGAGTTGACAGAAGGTTGGTAGTTGACAGAAGGTTGGCAGAAGGTTGGTAGTTGACAGAGGGTTGGTAGTTGACAGAAGGTTGCTAGAAGGTTGGTAGTTGACAGAAGGTTGGTAGTTGACAGAGGGTTGGTAGTTGACAGAAGGTTGGTAGTTGACAGAAGAGAGGTAATTGAGAGGGTTGGTAGGTGACAGAAGGTTGGTAGTTGATCGAAGGTTGGTAGTTGACAGGATAGGAGGTTGGTAGTTTACAGAAGATGAGGTTGGTAGTTGACAGAAGGTTGGTAGTTGATAGAAGGTTGGTAGTTGACAGAAGGTTGGTAGTTGACAGAAGGTTGGTAGAAGGTTGGTAGTTGACAGAAGGTTGGTATAATGTTGGTAGTTGACAGAAGGTTGGTAGTTGACAGAAGGTTGGTAGTTGACAGAGGGTTGGTAGTTGATAGAAGAAGAGGTTGGTAGTTGACAGAAGAAGAGGTTGGTAGTTGGCAGAAGAAGAGGTTGGTAGTTGACAGAAGAGAAGTTTGGGAGTTGACAGAAGAAGAGGTTGGTAGTTGACAGAAGGTTGGTAGTTGACAGAAGAAGAGGTTGGTAGTTGACAGAAGAGAAGTTTGGGAGTTGACAGAAGAGGAGGTTGGTAGTTGACAGAAGGTTGGTAGTTGACAGAAGGTTGGTAGTTGACAGAACGTTGGTAGTTGACAGAAGAGGAGGTTGGTAGTTGACAGAAGGTTGGGAGTTGACAAAGGATGAGGTTGGTAGTTGACAGAAGGTTGGTAGTTTACATAAGGTTGGTAGTTGACAGAAGGTTGGTAGTTGACAGAAGAAGAGGTTGGTAGTTGACATAAGGTTGGTAGTTGACAGAAGGTTGGTAGTTGACAGAAGGTTCGTAGTTGACAGAAGAAGAGGTTGGTAGTTGACAGAAGAGAAGGTTGGGAGTTGACAGAAGGTTGGTAGTTGACAGAAGGTTGGCAGGAGGTTGGTAGTTGACAGAGGGTTGGTAGTTGACAGAAGGTTGGTCGTTGACAGAATGTTGGTAGTTGACAGAAGGTTGGTAGAAGGTTGATAGATGACAGAAGGTTGGTAGTTGACAGAAGGTTGGTCGTTGATAGAAGGTTGGTAGAAGGTTGATAGATGACAGAAGGTTGGTAGTTGATAGAAGGTTGGTAGTTGACAGAAGAAGAGGTTGGTAGTTGACAGAAGGTGGGTAGAAGGTTGGTCGATGACAGAAGGTTGGTATTTGACAGAAGGTTGGTAGTTGACAGAGGGTTGGAAGTTGTTAGAAGGTTGGTAGTTGACAGAAGAAGAGGTTGGTAGTTGATAGAAGGTTGGTAGTTGACAGAAGGTTGGTAGAAGGTTGGTAGTTGACAGAAGGTTGGTATAATGTTGGTAGTTGACAGAAGTTTGGTAGTTGACAGAAGGTTGGTAGTTTACATAAGATTGGTAGTTGACAGAAGGTTGGTAGTTGACAGAAGAAGAGGTTGGTAGTTGACATAAGGTTGGTTGTTGACAGAAGGTTGGTAGTTGACAGAAGGTTCGTAGTTGACAGAAGAAGAGGTTGGTAGTTGACAGAAGAGAAGGTTGGGAGTTGACAGAAGGTTGGTAGTTGACAGAAGGTTGGCAGAAGGTTGGTAGTTGACAGAGGGTTGGTAGTTGACAGAAGGTTGGTCGTTGACAGAATGTTGGTAGTTGACAGAAGGTTGGTAGAAGGTTGATAGATGACAGAAGGTTGGTAGTTGACAGAAGGTTGGTCGTTGATAGAAGGTTGGTAGAAGGTTGATAGATGACAGAAGGTTGGTAGTTGATAGAAGGTTGGTAGTTGACAGAAGAAGAGGTTGGTAGTTGACAGAAGGTGGGTAGAAGGTTGGTCGATGACAGAAGGTTGGTAGTTGACAGAAGGTTGGTAGTTGACAGAGGGTTGGAAGTTGTTAGAAGGTTGGTAGTTGACAGAAGAAGAGGTTGGTAGTTGATAGAAGGTTGGTAGTTGACAGAAGGTTGGTAGAAGGTTGGTAGTTGACAGAAGGTTGGTATAATGTTGGTAGTTGACAGAAGTTTGGTAGATGACAGAAGGTTGGTAGTTGACAGAGGGTTGGTAGTTGATAGAAGAAGAGGTAGGTAGTTAACAGAAAGTTGGTAGTTGACAGAAGAAGAGGTTGCTAGTTGACAGAAGAGAAGGTTGGGAGTTGACAGAAGAAGAGGTTGGTAGTTGACAGAAGGTTGGTAGTTGACAGAGGGTTGGTAGTTGACAGAAGAAGAGGTTGGTAGTTGACAGAAGAGGAGGTTGGTAGTTGACAGAAGGTTGGTAGTTGACAGAAGAAGAGGTTGGTAGTTGACATAAGGTTGGTAGTTGACAGAAGGTTGGTAGTTGACAGAAGGTTCGTAGTTGACAGAAGAAGAGGTTGGTAGTTGACAGAAGAGAAGGTTGGGAGTTGACAGAAGGTTGGTAGTTGACAGAAGGTTGGCAGAAGGTTGGTAGTTGACAGAGGGTTGGTAGTTGACAGAAGGTTGGTCGTTGACAGAAGAAGAGGTTGGTAGTTGACAGAGGGTTGATAGTTGATAGAAGGTTGGTAGTTGACAGAAGAAGAGGTTGGTAGTTGACAGAAGAAGAGGTTGGTAGTTGACAGAAGAGGATGTTGGTAGTTGACAGGAGAGGAGGTTGGTAGTTGACAGGCGAAGAGGTTGGTAGTTAACAGAAGGTTGGTAGTTGACAGAAGGTTGATAGTTGATAGAAGGTTGGTAGTTGACAGAAGAGGAGGTTGGTAGTTGACAGGAGGTTGGTAGTTGACAGGGTTGGTAGTTGACAGAGGGTTGGCAGTTGACAGAAGAGGAGATGGGTAGTTGACAGAAGAGGAGGTTGGTAGTTGACAGAAGGTTGGTAGTTGACAGAGGGTTGGTAATTAACAGAAGGTTGGTAGTTGACAGGTGGTTGGTAGTTGATAGACGGTTGGTAGTTGACAGAAGGTTGGTAGTTGACAGAAGGTTGGTAGTTGACAGAAGAGGAGGTTGGTAGTTGACAGAAGAGGAAGTTGGTAGTTGACAGGAGAGGAGGTTGGTAGTTGACAGAAGGTTGGTAGTTGACAGAGGAGGTTGGAAGTTGATAGATGGTTGGTAGTTGACAGACGGTTGGTAGTTGACAGAAGGTTGGTAGTTAATAGAAGGTTGGTAGTTGACAGAAGGTTGGTAGTTGACAGGTGGTTGGTAGTTGATAGATGGTTGGTAGTTGACAGAAGGTTGGTAGTTGACTGAAGGTTGGTAGTTGACAGAAAGTTGGTAGTTAATAGAAAGTTGGTAGTTGACAGAAGGTTGGTAGTTGACAGAAGGTTGGTAGTTGACACGGAAAAGAGGTTGGTAGTTGGCAGAAGATTGGTAGTTGACAGACGGTTGGTAGTTGACAGAAGGTTGGTAGTTGACAGAAGGTTGGTAGTTGACACGGAAAAGATGTTGGTAGTTGGCAGAAGGTTTGTAGTTGACAGAGGGTTGGTAGTTGACAGAAGGTTGGTAGTTGACAGAAGGTTGGTAGTTGACAAACGGTTGGTAGTTGACAGAAGGTTTGTAGTTGACAGAGGGTTGGTAGTTGACAGAAGGTTGGTAGTTGATAGAAGGTTGGTAGTTGACAGACGGTTGGTAGTTGACAGAAAGTTGGTAGAAGGTTGGTAGTTGACAGAAGGTTGGTAGAAGGTTGGTAGTTGACAGAAGGTTGGTAGTTGAAAGAAGGATGGTAGTTGACAGAAGAAGAGGTTGGTAGTTGACAGAAGGTTGGTAATTGAGAGGGTTGGTGGGTGACAGAAGGTTGGTAGTTGACAGAGAGCTGGTTGTTGACAGAAGGAGGGTAGTTGACAGAAGGTTGGTAGTTGACAGAAGGTTGGTAGTTGATAGAAGGTTGGTAGTTGATAGAAGGTTGGTAGTTGACAGACGGTTGGTAGTTGACAGAAGGTTGGTAGAAGGTTGGTAGTTGACAAAAGGTTGGTAGAAGGTTGGTAGTTGACAGAAGGTTGGTAGTTGACAGAAGGTTGCTAGAAGGTTGGTAGTTGACAGAAGGTTGGTAGTTGACAGAGGGTTGGTAGTTGACAGAAGGTTGGTAGTTGACAGAAGAGAGGTAATTGAGAGGGTTGGTAGGTGACAGAAGGTTGGTAGTTGATCGAAGGTTGGTAGTTGACAGGATAGGAGGTTGGTAGTTTACAGAAGATGAGGTTGGTAGTTGACAGAAGGTTGGTAGTTGATAGAAGGTTGGTAGTTGACAGAAGGTTGGTAGTTGACAGAAGGTTGGTAGAAGGTTGGTAGTTGACAGAAGGTTGGTATAATGTTGGTAGTTGACAGAAGGTTGGTAGTTGACAGAAGGTTGGTAGTTGACAGAGGGTTGGTAGTTGATAGAAGAAGAGGTTGGTAGTTGACAGAAGAAGAGGTTGGTAGTTGACAGAAGGTTGGTAGTTGACAGAAGAAGAGGTTGGTAGTTGACAGAAGAGAAGTTTGGGAGTTGACAGAAGAGGAGTTTGGTAGTTGACAGAAGGTTGGTAGTTGACAGAAGGTTGGTAGTTGACAGAACATTGGTAGTTGACAGAAGAGGAGGTTGGTAGTTGACAGAAGGTTGGGAGTTGACAAAGGATGAGGTTGGTAGTTGACAGAAGGTTGGTAGTTTACATAAGATTGGTAGTTGACAGAAGAAGAGGTTGGTAGTTGACATAAGGTTGGTAGTTGACAGAAGGTTGGTAGTTGACAGAAGGTTCGTAGTTGACAGAAGAAGAGGTTGGTAGTTGACAGAAGAGAAGGTTGGGAGTTGACAGAAGGTTGGTAGTTGACAGAAGGTTGGCAGAAGGTTGGTAGTTGACAGAGGGTTGGTAGTTGACAGAAGGTTGCTAGAAGGTTGGTAGTTGACAGAAGGTTGGTAGTTGACAGAGGGTTGGTAGTTGACAGAAGGTTGGTAGTTGACAGAAGAGAGGTAATTGAGAGGGTTGGTAGGTGACAGAAGGTTGGTAGTTGATCGAAGGTTGGTAGTTGACAGGATAGGAGGTTGGTAGTTTACAGAAGATGAGGTTGGTAGTTGACAGAAGGTTGGTAGTTGATAGAAGGTTGGTAGTTGACAGAAGGTTGGTAGTTGACAGAAGGTTGGTAGAAGGTTGGTAGTTGACAGAAGGTTGGTATAATGTTGGTAGTTGACAGAAGGTTGGTAGTTGACAGAAGGTTGGTAGTTGACAGAGGGTTGGTAGTTGATAGAAGAAGAGGTTGGTAGTTGACAGAAGAAGAGGTTGGTAGTTGGCAGAAGAAGAGGTTGGTAGTTGACAGAAGAGAAGTTTGGGAGTTGACAGAAGAAGAGGTTGGTAGTTGACAGAAGGTTGGTAGTTGACAGAAGAAGAGGTTGGTAGTTGACAGAAGAGAAGTTTGGGAGTTGACAGAAGAGGAGGTTGGTAGTTGACAGAAGGTTGGTAGTTGACAGAAGGTTGGTAGTTGACAGAACGTTGGTAGTTGACAGAAGAGGAGGTTGGTAGTTGACAGAAGGTTGGGAGTTGACAAAGGATGAGGTTGGTAGTTGACAGAAGGTTGGTAGTTTACATAAGGTTGGTAGTTGACAGAAGGTTGGTAGTTGACAGAAGAAGAGGTTGGTAGTTGACATAAGGTTGGTAGTTGACAGAAGGTTGGTAGTTGACAGAAGGTTCGTAGTTGACAGAAGAAGAGGTTGGTAGTTGACAGAAGAGAAGGTTGGGAGTTGACAGAAGGTTGGTAGTTGACAGAAGGTTGGCAGGAGGTTGGTAGTTGACAGAGGGTTGGTAGTTGACAGAAGGTTGGTCGTTGACAGAATGTTGGTAGTTGACAGAAGGTTGGTAGAAGGTTGATAGATGACAGAAGGTTGGTAGTTGACAGAAGGTTGGTCGTTGATAGAAGGTTGGTAGAAGGTTGATAGATGACAGAAGGTTGGTAGTTGATAGAAGGTTGGTAGTTGACAGAAGAAGAGGTTGGTAGTTGACAGAAGGTGGGTAGAAGGTTGGTCGATGACAGAAGGTTGGTAGTTGACAGAAGGTTGGTAGTTGACAGAGGGTTGGAAGTTGTTAGAAGGTTGGTAGTTGACAGAAGAAGAGGTTGGTAGTTGATAGAAGGTTGGTAGTTGACAGAAGGTTGGTAGAAGGTTGGTAGTTGACAGAAGGTTGGTATAATGTTGGTAGTTGACAGAAGTTTGGTAGTTGACAGAAGGTTGGTAGTTTACATAAGGTTGGTAGTTGACAGAAGGTTGGTAGTTGACAGAAGAAGAGGTTGGTAGTTGACATAAGGTTGGTAGTTGACAGAAGGTTGGTAGTTGACAGAAGGTTCGTAGTTGACAGAAGAAGAGGTTGGTAGTTGACAGAAGAGAAGGTTGGGAGTTGACAGAAGGTTGGTAGTTGACAGAAGGTTGGCAGAAGGTTGGTAGTTGACAGAGGGTTGGTAGTTGACAGAAGGTTGGTCGTTGACAGAATGTTGGTAGTTGACAGAAGGTTGGTAGAAGGTTGATAGATGACAGAAGGTTGGTAGTTGACAGAAGGTTGGTCGTTGATAGAAGGTTGGTAGAAGGTTGATAGATGACAGAAGGTTGGTAGTTGATAGAAGGTTGGTAGTTGACAGAAGAAGAGGTTGGTAGTTGACAGAAGGTGGGTAGAAGGTTGGTCGATGACAGAAGGTTGGTAGTTGACAGAAGGTTGGTAGTTGACAGAGGGTTGGAAGTTGTTAGAAGGTTGGTAGTTGACAGAAGAAGAGGTTGGTAGTTGATAGAAGGTTGGTAGTTGACAGAAGGTTGGTAGAAGGTTGGTAGTTGACAGAAGGTTGGTATAATGTTGGTAGTTGACAGAAGTTTGGTAGATGACAGAAGGTTGGTAGTTGACAGAGGGTTGGTAGTTGATAGAAGAAGAGGTAGGTAGTTAACAGAAAGTTGGTAGTTGACAGAAGAAGAGGTTGCTAGTTGACAGAAGAGAAGGTTGGGAGTTGACAGAAGAAGAGGTTGGTAGTTGACAGAAGGTTGGTAGTTGACAGAGGGTTGGTAGTTGACAGAAGAAGAGGTTGGTAGTTGACAGAAGAGGAGGTTGGTAGTTGACAGAAGGTTGGTAGTTGACAGAAGGTTGGTAGTTGACAGAAGAAGAGGTTGGTAGTTGACATAAGGTTGGTAGTTGACAGAAGGTTGGTAGTTGACAGAAGGTTCGTAGTTGACAGAAGAAGAGGTTGGTAGTTGACAGAAGAGAAGGTTGGGAGTTGACAGAAGGTTGGTAGTTGACAGAAGGTTGGCAGAAGGTTGGTAGTTGACAGAGGGTTGGTAGTTGACAGAAGGTTGGTCGTTGACAGAATGTTGGTAGTTGACAGAAGGTCGGTATTTGACAGAAGGTTGGTAGTTGACAGAAGGTTGGTAGAAGGTTGATAGATGACAGAAGGTTGGTAGTTGACAGAAGGTTGGTCGTTGATAGAAGGTTGGTAGAAGGTTGATAGATGACAGAAGGTTGGTAGTTGATAGAAGGTTGGTAGTTGACAGAAGAAGAGGTTGGTAGTTGACAGAAGGTGGGTAGAAGGTTGGTCGATGACAGAAGGTTGGTAGTTGACAGAAGGTTGGTAGTTGACAGAGGGTTGGTAGTTGTTAGAAGGTTGGTAGTTGACAGAAGAAGAGGTTGGTAGTTGATAGAAGGTTGGTAGTTGACAGAAGGTTAGTAGAAGGTTGATAGTTGACAGAAGGTTGGTAGAAGGTTAGTAGTTGACAGAAGGTGGGTAGAAGGTTTGTCGATGACAGAAGGTTGGTAGTTGATAGTAGGTTATCTCTGTGTTTGTGTACACATAACCGGTACATGAACTGGTATGAGTTGACATTAAAGTGGAATGTCTTGGAGGAAGATGAACAGAAAAATGTGATTTGTTTTATTTTAAGACCGTGAGAGAATGAATTCACAAGCTGTGTGAATTGTTTTTTTTATAGAAAAGTTTAAAAGTTTAAAAAAGAGAGTGAATGGAAATTCTTCAACATAAAACTAAATGAGGGAGACAATGTATATTGAAAACAGGTGATTCCTGAATTAATTAAGCAATTAACATCCCATCATGCTTTGGGACATGTATAAAAATGACCAGTCACCCATTATTTTAGCTGCCATGGCTGGAAGGAGAGGTCTCAGTGACTTTGAAACAGGGGTCTCAAAGGAGCATAGGGTGTGTGTGCGTGTGTGTGTGTGTGTGTGTGTGTGTGTGTGTGTGTGTGTGTGTGTGTGTGTGTGTGTGTGTGTGCGCGTGTGTGTGTGTGTGTGTGTCTCAGTCACCAAGTCTCAATCCGATTGAACACTTAAGGGAGATTCTGGAGCGACGCCTGATGAGACGACGTTTTCCACCACCAAAAACACCAGATGACGGAATTTCCAATACAGTTCCAGACACTTCTAGAATTTATGCCGAGGCACATTTGAATCTGTTCTGGCTCAACGCCCTGATAAACCAACTTCATGTTGGTGTTCTCTTTACTTAGCCAGTTACCTGAATATATAGTACACTGTAACACAGAACAAAATCTACATAACAAAATGGGACTTGAGTTTTAAACTCCAAGTCAGTCAGTCTCCCCTCTCTCTTCTATATTAGTACCTTCCTTCTAGTCAGTCTCCCCTCTCTCTTCTATATTAGTACCTTCCTTCCAGTCAGTCTCCCCTCTCTCTTCTATATTAGTACTTTCCTTCCAGTCAGTCTCCCCTCTCTCTTCTATATTAGTACCTTCCTTCCCTCTCCTCTCTTCCCTCCTTCCTTCTCCTCCTTACTTCCCTCTCATCTCTTTCCTCACCTCTCTTCTTTCTCCTCTCTTCCTCACCTCTCTCCTTTCTCCCTTCCCTCTCTTCTTTCTCCTCTCTTCCTCACCTCTCTCCTTTCTCCTCTCTTCTTTCTCCTCTCTTCCTCACCTCTCTTCTTTCTCCTCTCTTCCTTCCCTCTCTTCTTTCTCCTCTCTTCCTTTCCTCTCTTCCTTCCCTCTCTTCCTCACCTCTATTCTTTCTCCTCTCTTCCTTCCCTCTCTTCTTTCTCCTCTCTTCCTTCCCTCTCTTCAGACCTGAGGAATTCCAAGGGCTTGCTGAAGCAGAGAAATGTGGAATGTGCCACTCTGACCCCAGATAGAGGGAGAACAGTGATTAAGGGTTTTGTCCAAACACTTGTACCAGACTGTACCATTACCCGGGGCCCGAGAGGGGTGGTCGGGTCCAACTTCAACCTCTGATAAGGAGTTGTATGTATGAGGTTGATTTAGTAGACCCTGTGAGGTTTGTAACATATTACAGGGAGAAGTCCTGCTTGTGTATTTATCTAAACTAGTTTGTTATCCTGAGTTACAGCATTGACTGGATCTGACATAAATGGAACCCTAAACCCTAGATAGTGCGCTACTTTTCCGGCCCCTAGTCAAATGTAGTGCACTATACAGGGAATAGGGTGCCATTTGGGACGCATGCCTGGTTAGGTGTGTTGGTCCAATAGAGTGAGTGATCCCTGGTTCGTTGATGAGCTGTGATAGGCTTTGGCCTGTAGTAAAACAGTCTGTTTCTAAAATGCACTACTTCTTAAATATATTTTATTTTTTATTTATTTAACCTTTATTTAACTAAGAACAATTTCTTATTTGCAATGACGGCAAATAAGGGATTAGCCTGCCTTGTTCAGGGGCAGAACTACAGATTTTATTTTACTTTGTCAGTTCAGGGATTTGATCCAGCAACCTTTGGGTTACTAGTCCAACGTTCTAACCACTAGGCTACCTGCTCTCCCGATTAGTGCCCTATATAGATGCACACAAAGTAACCACAGATTAATAGAGTGGCAGGCTAATCCCATTGACAACGAGGTCACGACTGGTCTGGCAGGCTAATCCCATTGACAAAGAGGTTACGACTGGTCTGGCAGGCTAATCCCCTTGACAAAGAGGTCACGACTGGTCTGGCAGGCTAATCCCATTGACAAAGAGGTTACGACTAAGGCTAATCCCCTTGACAAAGAGGTCACAGCTGGTCTGGCAGGCTAATCCCATTGACAAAGAGGTCACGACTGGTCTGGCAGGCTAATCCCATTGACAAAGAGTCACAGCTGGTCTGGCAGGCTAATCCCATTGACAAAGAGGTCACAGCTGGTCTGGCAGGCTAATCCCATTGACAAAGAGGTCACAGCTGGTCTGGCAGGCTAATCCCATTGACAAAGAGGTCACAGCTGGTCTGGCAGGCTAATCCCATTGACCAAGAGGTCACAGCTGGTCTGGCAGGCTAATCCCATTGACAAAGAGGTCACGACTGGTCTGGCAGGCTAATCCCATTGACAAAGAGGTCACAGCTGGTCTGGCAGGCTAATCCCATTGACCAAGAGGTCACAGCTGGTCTGGCAGGCTAATCCCATTGACAAAGAGGTCACGACTGGTCTGGCAGGCTAATCCCATTGACCAAGAGGTCAAAGCTGGTCTGGCAGGCTAATCCCATTGACAAAGAGGTCACAGCTGGTCTGGCAGGCTAATCCCATTGACAAAGAGGTCACAGCTGGTCTGGCATGCTAATCCCATTGACAACGAGGTCACAACACAACAAGGCTATATACAAGGTGTTACGGTACAGAGTCAATGTGGAGGCTATATACAGGGCTTTACGGTACAGAGTCAATGTAGAGGCTATATACAGGGTATTACGGTAAAGAGTCAATGTGGAGGCTATATACAGGGCTTTACGGTACAGTCAATGTGGAGGCTATATACAGGTGGTACCGGTACAGAGTCAATGTGGAGGCTATATACAGGGGGTACCGGTACAGAGTCAATGTGGAGGCTATATACAGGGTGTTACGGTACAGAGTCAATGTGGAGGCTATATACAGGGTATTACGGTACATAGTCAATGTGGAGGCTATATACAGGTGGTACCGGTACAGAGTCAATGTGGAGAATATATACAGGGTGTTACGGTACAGAGTCAATGTGGAGGCTATATACAGGGCATTACGGTACAGAGTCAATGTGGAGGCTATATACAGGGGGTACCGGTACAGAGTCAATGTGGAGGCTATATACAGGGTGTTACGGTATAGAGTCAATGTGGAGGCTATATACAGGGTATTACGGTACAGAGTCAATGTGGAGGCTATATACAGGTGGTACCGGTACAGAGTCAATGTGGAGGCTATATACAGGGGGTACCGGTACAGAGTCAATGTGGAGGCTATATACAGGGTATTACGGTACAGAGTCAATGTGGAGGCTATGTACAGGGTGTACCGGTACAGAGTCAATGTGGAGGCTATATACAGGGTATTACGGTACAGAGTCAATGTGGAGGCTATATACAGGGGGTACCGGTACAGAGTAAATGTGGAGGCTATATACAGGGTGTACCGGTACAGAGTCAATGTGGAGGCTATGTACAGGGTGTACCGGTACAGAGTCAATGTGGAGGCTATATACAGGGTGTGACGGTATAGAGTCAATGTGGAGGCTATATACAGGGTATTACGGTACAGAGTCAATGTGGAGGCTATATACAGGTGGTACCGGTACAGAGTCAATGTGGAGGCTATATACAGGGGGTACAGGTTAGTCAATATACAGGAGGTACAGGTTAGTCAATATACAGGGGGTACAGGTTAGTCAATATACAGGGGGTACAGGTTAGTCAATCCCCCAGGGTACAGGTTAGTCAATATACAGGGGGTACAGGTTAGTCAATATACAGGGGGTACAGGTTAGTCAATATACAGGAGGTACAGGTTAGTCAATATACAGGGGGTACAGGTTAGTCAATATACAGGGGGTACAGGTTAGTCAATATACAGGGGGTACAGGTTAGTCAATATACAGGGGGTACAGGTTAGTCAATATACAGGAGGTACAGGTTAGTCAATATACAGGGGGTACAGGTTAGTCAATATACAGGGGGTACAGGTTAGTCAATATACAGGGGGTATAGGTTAGTCAATATACAGGGGGTACAGGTTAGTCAATATACAGGGGGTACAGGTTAGTCAATATACAGGGTGTACAGGTTAGTCAATATACAGGGGGTACAGGTTAGTCAATATACAGGGGGTACAGGTTAGTCAATATACAGGGGGTATAGGTTAGTCAATATACAGGGGGTACAGGTTAGTCAATATACAGGGGGTACAGGTTAGTCAATATACAGGGGGTATAGGTTAGTCAATATACAGGGGGTACATGTTAGTCATTATACAGGGGGTACAGGTTAGTCAATATACAGGGGGTACAGGTTAGTCAATATACAGGGGGTACAGGTTAGTCAATATGCAGAGGGTACAGGTTAGTCAATATACAGGGGGTACAGGTTAGTCAATATACAGGGGGTACAGGTTAGTCAATATGCAGGGGGTACAGGTTAGTCAATATACAGGGGGTACAGGTTAGTCAATATACAGGGGGTACAGGTTAGTCAATATACAGGGGGTACAGGTTAGTCAATATACAGGGGGTATAGGTTAGTCAATATACAGGGGGTACAGGTTAGTCAATATACAGGGTGTACAGGTTAGTCAATATACAGGGGGTACAGGTTAGTCAATATACAGGGGGTACAGGTTAGTCATTATACAGGGGGTACAGGTTAGTCAATATACAGGGGGTACAGGTTAGTCAATATACAGGGGGTACATGTTAGTCATTATACAGGGGGTACATGTTAGTCAATATACAGGGGGTACAGGTTAGTCAATATACAGGGGGTACAGGTTAGTCAATATGCAGGGGGTACAGGTTAGTCAATATACAGGGGGTATAGGTTAGTCAATATACAGGGGGTACAGGTTAGTTGAGGTAATTTGTAAAGTGACTATGCATAGATAATAAACAGCGAGTATCAGCGGTATAAAAACAAAGGGGGGGGGGGGTGAATGTAAATAGCCTGGTGACCATTTTATTAATTGTTCAGCAGTCTTTCGGCTTGGGGTTAGAAGACGTTCAGGAGCCTTTTGGTCCTAGACTTGACGCTCCGTTACAACTTTTCCGTGCGGCAGCAGAGAGAACAGTTCATGACTAGGGTGACTGGAGTCTCTGACAATTTTTTGGGCCTTCATCTGACACCGCCTGGTACAGAGGTCCTGGATGTCAGGAATCTTGGCCCCAGTGACGTACTGGGCCGTACACACTACCCTCTGTAGCGCAGAGCAGTCCCTCTACTCAGTGCTTTGCTGAAGCACATGTGGCAGCGATTACAGCCTCGAGTCTTCTTGGGTATGATGCTACAAGCTTGGCACACCTGTATTTGGGGAGTATCTCCCATTCATCTCTGCAGATCCCCTCAAGCTCTGTTAGGTTGGATGGGGAGCTTTTCTGCACAGCTATTTTCTGGTCTCTCCAGAGACGTTTGATCAGGTTAAAGTCAAGGCTCTGGCTGGGCCACTCAAGGACATGCAGAGACTTGTCCCGGAGATACTCCTGTGTTGTCTTGGCTGTGTGCTTAGGGTTGTTGTCCTGTTGGAAGGTGAATCTTCGCCCCAGCCTGAGGTCCTGAGAGCTCTGGAGCAGGTTTTCATCAAGGATCTCTCTGTTCTTTGCTCCGTTCATCTTTGTCTTGATCCTAACTAGTCTCTCAGTCCCTGCCGCTGAAAAACATCTGCCACCACAATACTTCACCGTAGGGATGGTGCCAGGTTTCCTTCAGACGAGTTCAATCTTGGTTTCATCAGACCAGAGAATCTTGTTTCTCATGGTCTGAGAGTCTTTAAGTGCCTTTTGGAAAACTCCAAGTGGGCTTTCATATGCCTTTTACAGAGGAGCGGCTTCCGTCTGGCCACTCTACCATAAAAGGCCTGATTGATGGAGTGCTGCAGAGATGGTTGTCCTTCTGGAAGTTTCTCCCATCTCTACAGTGGAACTCTGGAGTTCTGTCAGAGTGACCACTGGGTTTCTTGGTCACCTCCCTGACCAAGGCCCTTCTCCCCGACTGCTCAGTTTGGCCAGGCGGCCAGCTCTAGGAAGAATCTAGGTGGTTCTAAACTTGTTACATTTAAGAATGATGGAGGCCACTGTGCTCTTGGCGGACCTTCGATGATGCAGAAATGTTTTCCCCAGATTTGTGCCTCGACACAATCCTGTCTCGTAGCTCTACGGACAATACCTTCGACCTCATTGCTTGGTATTTTTCTCTGACATGCACCGTCAACTGTGGGACCTTTATATAGACAGGTGTGTGCCTTTCCAAATCATGTCCAATCAATTGAATTTACCACAGGTGGACTCCAATCAAGTTGTAGAAACATCTCAAGGATGATCAATGGAAACAGGATGCACCTGAGTTCAATTTCGAGTCTCATCGCAAAGGGTCTGAATACTTATGTACATAAATAATGTATTTAAGTTTGTTATTTTTAATACATTTGCAAAAAATTCTAGAAACAGCCAGTTAAGAATTGTTTTTTATTTTACGTTGACGACCTACCCCGGCCAAACCGTCCCCTAACCCGGGCGGCGCTGGGCCAATTGTACGCCGCCCTATGGGACTCTTGATCACAGCCGGTTGTGATACAGCCCGGGATTGAACCCGGGTCTGTACTGACGCATCTAGACCGTTGTACCACTCGGCCCCTATCGTCAACACAGAAGAACAAACAGCAGCAGTTCTAGGTGCACCAGCGTTCTACATTTAAACGCTACAATAACAGATTGTGTAATGCAAAAGTACATAACAACAATCTGTCATAGTTTTTGTGTTCCAAATAGCACCCTATTCCTTATGTAGTGCACTACTTTGGACCAGGACACATAGGGCTCTCGTCAAAAGTAGTGCACTATGTAGGGAAGGAGGTCCCATTTTTGGGATGCTGACATATTTAGTGATAGAGTGAAGGGGTTTGAAATGGGCTCTCTGCTCTGTCTCAGATATGTGTGGTGTAGTCACCGAGCCTCTTTAAGTGTGTGTGTGTGTGTGTGTGTGTGTGTGTCTGATCTGTGTAGTGAGATCATTGAGCCTCCTTAAGGGTTGGATGGAGACCAGGAAGCCTGGCAGACGGGGTAAAATAAATTATAGTTAAAACTACACTATGCAGAGAACACTGTATTCAATTAAAGCCTCTTCACTTCACATTACTAATCCCCTTCTCTCCTCTCGCTCTCTCTCCTCTCGCTCTCTCTCCTCTCGCTCTCTCTCCTCTCTCTCTCTCCTCTCTCTCCCTCTCTCTCGCTCTCTCTCCTCTCGCTCTCTCTCCTCTCGCTCTCGCTCCTCTCCCTCTCTCTCCTCTCACTCTCTCTCCTCTCTCTCTCCTCTCTCTCCCTCTCCCTCACTCTCTCTCCTCTCTCTCTCTCTCCTCTCTCTCTCTCCTCTCTCTCTCTCTCTCTCTCTCCTCTCGCTCTCTCTCTCCTCTCTCTCTCCTCTCACTCTCTCTCCTCTCGCTCTCTCTCCTCTCGCTTTCTCTCCTCTCTCTCTCTCCTCTCGCTCTCTCTCCTCTCTCTCTCTCCTCTCGCTCTCTCTCCTCTCGCTCTCTCTCCTCTCGCTCTCTCTCCTCTCGCTCTCTCTCTCCTCTCTCTCTCTCTCTCCTCTCGCTCTCTCTCCTCTCTCTCCCTCTCCCTCGCTCTCTCTCCTCTCGCTCTCTCTCCTCTCTCTCTCTCTCTCCTCTCTCTCTCTCTCTCCTCTCGCTCTCTCTCCTCTCTCTCTCTCCTCTCGCTCTCTCTCCTCTCGCTCTCTCTCCTCTCTCTCTCTCCTCTCGCTCTCTCTCCTCTCTCTCTCTCCTCTCTCTCTCTCCTCTCGCTCTCTCTCCTCTCGCTCTCTCTCCTCTCGCTCTCTCTCCTCTCGCTCTCTCTCCTCTCCCTTTCCTAACCTGTCCTCTCTCCCTATCCCCCCCCCTCTCATTTTCCTCTTCACTAATCTGGCATTCCTCTGTTGATTTGTTCTGTGTTAGAGTCTGAGGAGGAGGTAGAGAAGAAGGGAGGTGATGCGTTCCAAAGACTCTGTCTTCTCCCTCCTGCCCCCTCCCTCCCATCTCCCTCCCTCTCAGCGAATCACAGTAGACACTGGCTTGTCTGTGTCTGGTGTCAGATAGCCGACCCGTTGCCTCGCCGACACGTTGCCGCCGTCCTGGCCCTGTCATGTGATTAACTCCCTCTCTCTGTCGCTTGGCAACGGCCCGGCTGGACATCTTTCTCCAGGTTCTACCCCTGGGGCCCTGTGTGTGAGGGGCCGTTTAAGAGCCTCTTTCTGTCTCTCTCTGTCTCTCCCAGGCAGCCAGTGTGTGGCCATAGAAATAGAATCACTAGACAGGATAAAGCCAGTTCACTCATCACAGAACATTGACTTGAATGGGAATGTTCATTCTGGTAATTATATTTCTATAAGTAAGACCTCTCTCTCTCTCTCTCTGAGTCTGTCTAAGCTGCTATGCTTCCCTCCGTCTCTCCCTGACCGCCAGTGTGTTGCCACAGAAATAGAATTAATAGAATAAAGCAACCCGGACCAATGGTGGCAACACTTACCGGGTGAAGTCAATATGTCTGCTGCTCGGCTAAGTTGAATTCTAAACTAAGGGATCTGAGATGCCAGTTGGCAACGGCGTTGGTTCCACAAATCTGTTTCTTCTTCAAAACGTGTCCTAACACTGGGTATCTTCAACCTAGCCGCTTGGGTCCACACATCAGATAACACAGTGGACTTGAATGGGAATGTTGGTATTGGTAATTGTATTTCTATGTGTGGGGCTAGGATCCTTGTCTGGATACTCCTTCATGACCCTCTGTCTAAACAGCTAGGATCCTTGTCTGGATACTCCTGGATACTCCTTCCTGACCCTCTGTTTACTAAACAGCTAGGATCCTTGTCTGGATACTCCTTCATGACCCTCTGTCTAAACAGATAGGATCCTTGTCTGGATACTCCTTCCTGTCTAAACAGCTAGGATCCTTGTCTGGATACTCCTTCCTGACCCTCTGTCTAAACAGCTAGGATCCTTGTCTGGATACTCCTTCATGACCCTCTGTCTAAACAGCTAGGATCCTTGTCTGGATACTCCTTCCTGTCTAAACAGCTAGGATCCTTGTTTTGGCTTTTGTATTTAGCTCTTATTCCTTCATAACAAAAGCAGAGAGGATCTGAATAATCTAGGTGTAATTGAGCCTCTGCAGAGCATCTCTCTTTCTCAAGGTTGATGAGGAACAACACAAAATCATTCAAAGCCTCAATACTAGGGCTTTTTCCCCAACTAAGAAAAAAATTTGGTTGACAGAATTTTTACACTTGTATTTTTCCATATATAGAAACACCCTGTGTGTTTTAATAAAATCAACTATATGCACTGAGCGTGTCTGATGCTTTAAGCTTACGGTTTGATGCCTCAAGAGGGCGCCAGAAAACTATTCTCCTCCCACTCCTGGTGGTTTTTCGCAGATTCTGCCATTACTCTCCTGAAGTTCCTGGTATGCAACACGAGGAGTCGGCAACCTTCCTCGTGTGGAATGACAATTTATCTTACAATTCCTACCGATCTGCGTGCCTGTTTTTCGTGAAACAGTTCAATTTAATTTATAATAACTAGGGATACACAATATATCGGTGAACATATTGGTATCGGTCCGATGTCTAGTTTAAAGCGGATGTTAAAAGCTGACATGCATACCTATATAACGAAGGTACATGACGTAATGACGCCACGTAAAATGTTGCGCTCTTCGTGCAACACAGAATTCCTAACCTCGTCCACAATGTCTGCTGTGTGGATTGAGCAGTCAACAAGCCCAGCAGTCATTTGAAAGAGTAAGAACATTTTCAGCAAGACAACTCAAAGGGGAAATCCATTAAAGCCAAGATAATGGAATTCATTGCCCTTGACAATCAACCGTCTTCTGTCGTGGGTGACGTTGGCTTTTGCCAACTGGTCGAGCACCAGTACACACCACCAAGTGCGCTATTTTTCAGATGTTGCCCTACCGGAGTTACACAGTAATGGCGTCACTGCTGTTAGCTTCCCGACATACTACGGAACGCCGTTTGGGTCTTTGAGTGTCAGAAAAGACACAGTAGCATTGTCAAAGCTGTATAGAAAAGTGTGCCACGGTCGATGTGTTTACAATACCACGTTGGTAATAAAGCATCATTTTTTTCGACCGCTACTTCTGGGGTAGCTAGCTTTAGCTTGGTATCTAGCTAGCACCGATACAACCAGCCTGAAAACAATGACCAGTAGACCAGTAGTTTTCATTATTCTTAGCAATGATTTAGGAATTCTTGTGAATAAGTATTAGCTAGGTTGTCACTTGTTGTTCGCCATTTGAAATTTAACTCCAGTTCTTGAAAATAAAATAGCTAGCCAGCTACTTAACCCTGTTGCCCAAAGCTAATGCTATAAGCAGCCAGCTAGATTCATCTGGCTAGTGAGGCTCGACCAGACCGGGTTATGTGTTGTGAAGGTAGCCACAATAAGGATTAGGAACATTAGTGGAATTTGCGGTTTGCCTTCAAAATACAATTATATGTCATTGACAGCAAATTAACACAAATAGTAGAATTATGCCATACTTTTATTTTGAAGGCTAACCTGCAAAGTCCACTATTGCGGCTAATCCTTATTGTGGCTAGCTTCACATAAATTGGTCCGACCACCATTAATCCAATAAGAACTGTCTTATAAATTAGGGTTATTTTTAGATGATGACATCTAGCTATATAGCTAGCTAGCTAACTATATAGCTACTGAAACAGATGTCGTTTTGCTGTGTTTTTGGGGGGAAGAACATTGGTTGCATCCATGAGCTAGCTAGCTTTTTTTATGACCAGCACTGTAGGTACGCGAGACAACTTAGCATCATAGCGTCCGTATCGATGAATCGGTGTGACATATGAAATACGAGTGATAGTGATAGGGGATATCGGAATATATATATTTTTTTGGGGGGAGGGATATCGGAATATTTATTGGGGGGGGGGGGGGGGGGGGGGTGTTAGTGCATCATTAGTAATAACGTCTTCTCAAGATCATGAAACATTGTAACAACTATTAACTTGGTCCGGGCCTTGGTCTGGGCTAGCGAACTTGCAACATGGCATAAAATATTCTGGGCCCGTCAACATTCTGGGCCCGTCAACCAATCATGTTAATGTGGAGCTATGCAGAGCTTTCTGAATTGTTACAACATTTGGGGGAGGGTACATAGTGATGTGGTACAGAGCTCGATTTGGACTCTGTATGCCTCTGGAGACTCCAGAATTGCTTTACACCCTCCACCACATTTTCAGCTTTTAGTCTAGGCCTCCACAGTTCACTGAGATGGGAGCAAATACAAGGGACATCAATAAGGGATCATAGCTGTTACCTGGATTCACCTGGTCAGTCTATGTCATGGAAAGAGCAGATGTTCTATATATATATACAGAGCAGAGC
>NC_092162.1:4381968-4401968 GCF_045791955.1 Oncorhynchus clarkii lewisi | reverse complement strand
AGGACAAAATAAAAACCCTCCAACCCAAAAAGGCCTGTGGTGTTGATGGTATCCTCAATGAAATGATCAAATATACAGACAGCAAATTTCAATTGGCTATACTAAAACTCTTTAACATCATACTTAGCTCTGGCATCTTCCCCAATATTTGGAACCAAGGACTGATCACCCCAATCCACAAAAGTGGAGACAAATTTGACCCCAATAACTACCGTGGAATATGTGTCAACAGTAACCTTGGGAAAATCCTCTGCATTATTATTAACAGCAGACTCGTACATTTCCTCAATGAAAACAATGTACTGAGCAAATGTCAAATTGGCTTTTTACCAAATTACCGAACAACAGACCATGTATTCACCCTGCACACCCTAATTGACAAACAAACAAACCAAAACAAAGGCAAAGTCTTCTCATGCTTTGTTGATTTCAAAAAAGCCTTCGACTCAATCTGGCATGAGGGTCTGCTATACAAACTGATGGAAAGTGGTGTTGGGGGTAAAACATACGACATTATAAAATCCATGTACACAAACAACAAGTGTGCGGTTAAAATTGGCAAAAAACACACACATTTCTTCACACAGGGTCGTGGGGTTAGACAGGGATGCAGCTTAAGCCCCACCCTCTTCAACATATACATCAACGAATTGGCGCGGGCACTAGAAAAGTCTGCAGCACCCGGCCTCCCCCTGCTAGAATCCGAAGTCAAATGACTGCTGTTTGCCGATGATCTGGTGCTTCTGTCACCAACCAAGGAGGGCCTACAGCAGCACCTAGATCTTATGCACAGATTCTGTCAGACCTGGGCCCTGACAGTAAATCTCAGTAAGACCAAAATAATGGTGTTCCAAAAAAGGTCCAGTCACCAGGACCACAAATACAAATTCCATCTAGACACTGTTGCCCTAGAGCACACAAAAAACTATACATACCTTGGCCTAAACATCAGCGCCACAGGTAACTTCCACAAAGCTGTGAACGATCTGAGAGACAAGGCAAGAAGGGCATTCTATGCCATCAAAATAAACATAAATTTCAACATACCAATTAGGATTTGGCTAAAAATACTTGAATCAGTCATAGAGCCCATTGCCCTTTATGGTTGTGAGGTCTGAGGGCCGCTCACCAACCAAGACTTCACAAAATGGGACAAACACCAAATTGAGACTCTGCACACAGAATTCTGCAAAAATATCCTCCGTGTACAACGTAGAACACCAAATAATGCACGCAGAGCAAAATTAGGCCGATACCTACTAATTATCAAAATCCAGAAAAGAGCCGTTAAATTATACAACCACCTAAAAGGAAGCGATTCACAAACCTTCCATAATAAAGCCATCACCTACAGAGAGATGAACCTGGAGAAGAGTCCCCTAAGCAAGCTGGTCCTGGGGCTCTGTTCACAAACACAAACACACCCTACAGAGCCCCAGGACAACAGCACAATTAGACCCAACCAAATCATGAGAAAACAAAAAGATAATTACTTAACACATTGGAAAGAATTAACAAAAAAACAGAGCAAACTAGAATGCTATTTGGCCCTACACAGAGAGTACACAGCGGCAGAATACCTGACCACTGTGACTGACCCAAAATTAAGGAAAGCTTTGACTATGTACAGACTCAGTGAGCATAGCCTTGCTATTGAGAAAGGCCGCCGTAGGCAGACATGGCTCTCAAGAGAAGACAGGCTATATGCTCACTGCCCACAAAATGAGGTGGAAACTGAGCTGCACTTCCTAGCCTCCTGCCCAATGTATGACCATATTAGAGAGACATATTTCCCTCAGATTACACAGATCCACAAAGAATTCGAAAACAAATCCAATTTTGAAAAACTCCCATATCTACTGGGTGAAATTCCACAGTGTGCCATCACAGTAGCAAGATTTGTGACCTGTTGCCACGAGAAAAGGGCAACCAGTGAAGAACACACACCATTGTAAATACAACCCATATTTATGCTTATTTATTTTCCCTTGTGTACTTTAACCATTTGTACATTGTTAAAACACTGTATATATATATAATATGACATTTGTAATGTCTTTACTGTTTTGAAACCTCTGTATGTGTAATGTTTACTGTTAATTTTTGTTGTTTTTCACTTTATATATTCACTTTGTATGTTGTCTACCTCACTTGCTTTGGCAATGTTAACACGTTTCCCATGCCAATAAAGCCCTTGAATTGAATTGAATTGAATTGAATTGAGAGAGAAAGAGAGAGAGAAAGAGAAAGAAAGAAAGAGAGAGAGAGAGAGAGAGAGAGAGAGAGAGAGACAACACAGTGGTAAGGAATGGAGGACTGTGAAGCATGGATAGACCAAACACACAGAAAACAAACTGAGCTGCTGGCAATAAAGTTTGGTCAATCATGATGACTAAACTCTCAAGCTCTGTGCATTGTAAAGCACCCATAGCAACCTCTATCAATGTGAATATATACTAAATTATTACTATATAATTTCATATTAAATTGTGCAAAAAGTTGACTCCAGATCAAAGGTAAACGACCTAAAGACCTTGACCGTTGCTAAAGAAATTAAAAATTGGGACAGAGAGAGAGTGAGAAACAGAGAGAGAGCGAGAGAGAGAGGGAGAGAGAGAGTGAGAAACAGAGAGAGAGGGAGAGAGAGAGTGAGAAACAGAGAGAGAGGGAGAGAGAGACAGAGAGAGAGCGAGAGAAACAGAGAAAGAGAGAAACAGAGAGAGAGAGAGAGAGAGACAGAGAGAGAGAGAGAGAGAGAGACAGAGAGATAGAGGCCATTGACGCCACAGTGCTCCGATGCCCACTGAGCGGCAGTATTAAGTGCAGCCCAACAGGCCACAGGAGCCATCGTAAATCACTGTTTAAGTGGCAGGGACCTCTTTGATTTACCCATGCCATTATCTGCAAAAGGAGACCCCTTCCAATCTCTTTGACCTTTGACCTTTAAAGATATACAACTCCAGCAACATGCCTCTGCAGCAGTAGGTATGTACACTAAAGGGAACCCTGTTACCTCTATAGTCCCTATGGGCACTGGTCAAAAGTACTGCACTAAATCGGGAATAAGGTGTCATTTGGGATCCTGTGTATCCCTCTATCCCTAGTCCTCCTCCTTTCTATCCCTCTCTCTCTCTAGTCCTCCTCTCTAGTCCTCCTCCTCTCTAGTCCTCCTCCTCTCTAGTCCTCCTCTCTAGTCCTCCTCCTCTCTAGTCCTCCTCCTTTCTATCCCTCTCTCTCTAGTCCTCCTCTCTAGTCCTCCTCCTCTCTAGTCCTCCTCCTCTCTAGTCCTCCTCTCTAGTACTCCTCTCTAGTCCTCCTCCTCTCTAGTCCTCCTCCTCTCTAGTCCTCCTCCCTTCTATCCCTCTTTCTCTAGTCCTCATCTCTAGTCCTCCTCACTAGTCCTCCTCTCTAGTCCTCCTCTCTAGTCCTCCTCTCCATTCTATCCCTCTATCTTGACTCCCTACCGGATGTTGAAGTTCAGTTGCACCCATGGGGAAAGTTGAATACAGACCCTGAGGATATTTCAGTAGAACACCAGTCCTCTCCTCTCTGCTACAGTAACATGTTATTATCTTTCTCTAAAGTATAGCCTCGACTTGACACCAGAAAAGACGATAGCTCCTACATGCATTTCTTTTGCCTTATTTATAGAAGCATAGTCCCATTATGAGGAAGATATATGAGTGTGCGTTGTCTAATTAAAATCTAAACATGGATTCAAGGAAAATGTTTTTCCCCAAAAAAAAAAAAGGTTATTTCTAGTTTCAGCACCAACAGTCGAAAACATAGTTGTAATTTCAGAGTCTTAATTGTAGAGTCAGCAGAACTGTGGCGGTTGTTGTATCGCGAAGGAGTCTCATCACACAGTCGGAACTGATCAGGAACTGATCTGATAACACGTTCTACTTTCCTCTATTCGTTAGAAAAGCTAGCAGCAATCTACCCGCGGAGTCACATTTATCAAGACAGTACAGTAGAGTTAGTACTGTAAACTGGGTGGGTACAGTAGACTACAGTAGGGTACAGTATACTACAGTGGGGTACAGTAGGGTACAGTAGGGTACAGTAGAGTACAGTAGGGTACAGTAGACTACAGTGGGGTACAGTAGGGTACAGTAGGGTAAAGTAGACTACAGTAGGGTACAGTAGACTACAGTGGGGTACAGTAGGGTACAGTAGACTACAGTAGGGTACAGTAGACTACAGTGGGGTACAGTAGGGTACAGTAGACTACAGTAGGGTACAGTAGACTACAGTAAACTACAGTAGGGTACAGTAGAGTACAGTAGACTACAGTATGGTACAGTGGACTACAGTAGGGTACAGTAGGGTACAGTCGACTACAGTAGGGTACAGTAGGGTACAGTAGGGTACAGTAGACTATAGTATGGTACAGTAAACTACAGTAGGGTACAGTAGGGTCGGGTAGACTACAGTAGGGTACAGTAGGGTACAGTAACTACAGTATGGTACAGTAGACAACAGCAGGGTACAGTAGACTACAGTAGGGTACAGTAGGGTACAGTAGACTACAGTAGGCTACAGTAGAGTACAGTAGACTACAGTAGGGTACAGTAGGGTACAGTAGACTAAAGTAGGGTACAGTAGGGTACATTAGACTACAGTAGGGTACAGTAGGGTACAGTAGACTACAGTAGGCTACAGTAGGGTACAGTAGACTACAGTAGGGTACAGTAGACTACAGTAGGGTACAGTAGGGTACAGTAACTACAGTATGGTACAGTAGACAACAGCAGGGTACAGTAGACTACAGTAGGGTACAGTAGGGTACAGTATACTACAGTAGGCTACAGTAGACTACAGTAGGCTACAGTAGAGTACAGTAGACTACAGTAGGGTACAGTAGGGTACAGTAGACTACAGTATGCTACAGTAGAGTACAGTAGACTACAGTAGGGTACCATAGGGTACAGTAGACTACAGTAGGGTACAGTAGACTACAGTAGGGTACAGTAGAGTACAGTAGACTACAGTAGGGTACAGCAGGCTACAGTAGGGTTCAGTAGACTGCAGCAGGGTAGAGTAGACTACAGTAGGGTAGCGTAGGGTATAGTAGAAAACAGTAAGGTGGAGTAACATAAGTAGACTACAGTAGGGTGTGGTAGGGTACAGTAGGGTACAGAAGACTATAGTAGGGTGTGATAGGGTACAGTAGGGTACAGTAGACTGCAGTAGGGTGGGCTAGGCTACAGGAGGGTAGAGTAGGGTGGAGTAGGGTACAGGAGGGTAGAGTAGGGTGGAGTAGGGCACAGGAGGGTAGAGTAGGGTGGAGTAGGGTATAGGAGGGTAGAGTAGGGTGGAGTAGGGCACAGGAGGGTAGAGTAGGGTGGAGTAGGGCACAGGAGGGTAGAGTAGGGTGGAGTAGGGCACAGCGGGGTGGAGTAGGGTGGAGTACGGCACAGCGGGGTGGAGTAGGGTGGAGTAGGGTACAGTTCACTACAGTAGGGTACAGTAGACTACAGTAGGGTAGAGTAGACTACATTATGGTACAGTACACTACAGTAGGGTACAGTAGACTACAGTAGGGTAGAGTAGACTACATTATGGTACAGTACACTACAGTAGGGTACAGTAGACTACAGTAGGGTCGAGTAGACTACAGTAGGGTACACTACACTACAGTAGGGTGTGGTAGGGTACAGTAGGGTACAGTAGACGACAGTAAGGTGGAGTAGGGTACAGGAGGGTACAGTAGGGTACAGTATGGTACAGTAGGGTACAGTAGTGTGCAGTAGACTACAGTAGGGTACAGTAGGCAACAATAGGGTACAGTAGACCACAGTAGAGTACAGTAGACTACAGTAGGGTACAGTAGACTACAGTGGGGTACAGTAGGCAACAATAGGGTACAGTAGACCACAGTAGAGTGCAGTAGACTACAGTAGGGTGCAGTAGGTGGTTATTTCTCGACCACATTAAGAGCTATGTGAGGCTCTCTGAGTAGTGGCAAGTACTCAGAATGCGTCACAAATGGCACTCTATTCCCTTCACAGTGCCCTACGTTTCACCAGGACCTAAAGTCTACTCTGCTTCACAATACTGCCTATTAACTAAAATGACAGTTTCCCTTCGAGCTCTGGAAAAGCCTGGAGATGTTCACTGCAAAGACACAGATTGAATTGATGAAATGGGAGGAAAAGACACCTGTTGCTCATTAAACTGATCACACCAACAGCCAGCTGAATACTCCCTGGTAACAGCAGGAAAGGATACCTTCAAGCTAGGTTATTATGTCCTAAATATAATCCTAAACTCTACAGTCGGAGGTTTACACACACCTTAGCCAAATACATTTAAGCTCAGTTTTTCACAATCCTGACATTTAATCCTAGTAAAAATTCCCTGTCTTAGGTCAGTTAGGATCACCACTTTATTTTAAGAATGTGAAATGTCAGAATAATAGTAGAGAGAATGATTTATTTCAGCTTTTATTTCTTTCATCACATTCCCAGTGGGTCAGAAGTTTACATGCACTCAATTAGTATTTGGTAGCATTGCCTTTAAATTGTTTAACTTGGGTCAAACATTTCGGGTAGCCTTCCACAAGCCTCCCACAATAAGTTGGGTGAATTTTGGCCCATTCCTCCTGACAGAGCTGGTGTAACTGAGTCAGGTTTGTAGGCCTCCTTGCTCGCACACACTTTTTCAGTTCTGCCAACAAATTTTCTATAGGTTTGAGGTCATGGCTTTGTGATGGCCACTCCAATACCTCGACTTGTTGTCCTTAAGCCATTTTGCCACAACTTTGGAAGTATGCTTGGAGTCATTGTCCATTTGGAAGACCCATTTCCAACAAAGCTTTTACTTCCTGACTGATGTCTTCAGATCTTGCTTCAATAAATCCATGTAATTTTCCATCCTCATGATGCCATCTATTTTGTGAAGTGCACCAGTCCCTCCTGCAGCAAAGCACCCCCACAACATGATGCTGCCACCCCCTTGCTTCACAGATGGTGTCTTCGGCTTGCAAGCCTCCCCCTTTTTCCTCCAAACATAATGATGGTTATTATGGTCAAACAGTTCTATTTTTGCTTCATCAGACCGGAAGACATTTCTCCAAAAAGTACGATCTGTCCCCATGTGCAGATGCAAACAGTAGTCTGGCTTTTTTATGGTGGTTTTGGAGCAGTGGCTTCTTCCTTGCTGAGCGGCCGTTCAGGTTATGTCGATCTAGAACTTGTTTTATTGTGGATATAGATACTTTTGTACCCGTTTCCTCCAGCATCTTCACAAGGTCCTTCGCTGTTGTTCTGGGATTGATTTGCACTTCTCGCACCAAAGTACGTTCATCTCTAGGAGACAGAACGAGTCTCCTTCCTGAGCAGTATGACGGCTGCTTGGTCCCATGGTGTTTATACTTGCGTACTATTGTTTGTACAGATGAACGTAGTACCTTCAGGCGTTTGGAAATTGCTCCCAAGGATGAACGGGACTTGTGGAGGTGTACAATTTTTAAGAAGAAAGGCATTATGTAAATCTGCACTTTCAGTTAAGAAGAAAGGCATTATGTAAATCTACACTCCCAGTTAGGAAGAAAGGCATTATGTAAATCTACACTCCCAGTTAGGAAGAAAGGCATTATGTAAATCTACACTCCCAGTTAGGAAGAAAGGCATTATGTAAATCTACACTCCCAGTTAGGAAGAAAGGCATTATGTAAATCTACACTCCCAGTTAGGAAGAAAGGCATTATGTAAATCTACACTCCCAGTTAGGAAGAAAGGCATTATGTAAATCTACACTTTCAGTTAAGAAGAAAGGCATTATGTAAATCTACACTCCCAGTTAGGAAGAAAGGCATTATGTAAATCTACACTTTCAGTTAAGAAGAAAGGCATTATGTAAATCTACACTCCCAGTTAGGATGAAAGGCATTATGTAAATCTACACTCCCAGTTAATAAGAAAGGCATTATGTAAATCTACACTTTCAGTTAAGAAGAAAGGCATTATGTAAATCTACACTCCCAGTTAGGAAGAAAGGCATTATGTAAATCTACACTCCCAGTTAGGATGAAAGGCATTATGTAAATCTACACTCCCAGTTAGGATGAAAGCCATTATGTAAATCTACACTCCCAGTTAGGATGAAAGGCATTATGTAAATCTAAACTCCCAATTAGGAAGAAAGAATGGTCCAAGGTGACAAGTGAGTGACAGGTCTAGTTCAGTCCATCCACGCGTTCTTCTAAAGACAAAGGGGTGTGTACCAACTAGTACACTGCTTTCCACAAGGTATACTACAACATTCATCTGAGGGTTAGGAACTATGTCAAGCTACCTACTGACAGGAGGAGAATGAACGTGTAATTGGACAACGTGTACGTTGACTATTTGACTTCAGCCAGGAAAATGTTTAAACTAGTTTGAAAAAGGTAATATATAGACACTGTGGAGGTTTGTCTACAAGCCTAAATCATGTTTGGTTTCCAGTAGGATATCTTTAGCCTGGGTAACAGTTTGTTTAGCTATCATTCCACTCCTTGCCACTCTTGTCAAATTACACATAGTACCAGGAGTGGAAGGTTAGCACAAACAGACTGGATTTCAGGCTAAAGATATCCTTGATGATTTAGGCTTGTAGACAAACCCCCGCAGTGTCTATATATTACCTTTTCAAACTAGTGTAAACATTTCCCTGGCTTTGCCAAAGGGTACATCACACACATTAGACGAGGTACACTAGATTACAATTTTTTTTTTTTATAGGCAAAGCAAAGAAGAGAAGACCCTCTGCATATTTGTTCTAACAGTTAGAGGATACGATTGAATTAAATAAATGGCCAAATGCTCCTAATACTCTTAAAAGGGATAAGAAGGCTCAGAGCATCTTACTTTAAGAGCATTGGTTGCTTTGTGGTTTAAACACGGTCTCTGTCTATGTAACCAATCTATTATTTTCTATTCTCAATACACTCCCGAGTGGCGCAGCGGTCTAAGGCACTGCATCTCAGCGCTAGAGGCATGACTACAGACACCCTGGTTTGAATCCAGACTCCCGGCCGTGATTGGGAGTCACATAGGGCGGCGCACAATTGGCCCAGCGTCGTCCGAGTTTGGCAATCATTGTAAATAAGAATTTGTTCTTAACTGACTTGCCTCGTTAAATTAAGGATACATAAAATACAATTGAAAAAAAAAATGCTGACATCTCTCAACGAATTCTCAAATTGACCCACTATTTACATTGTCTTGAAATACACTAAAATTGGGGTATAAATGTATTTATTTATAAATGTAACATTTTCAAAAAAAATGAATGTGTGGAATATACTGCATAGTTATAAGACTATAGTGTTTCTAATAACAGATGTACAGACAAAGATTATCTCAGAAAGATATTCTGAATATTTACTGCAACAGTAAGGTGACAAATGTAAATTTCAGCTTTAACCGAACTTGATTTAGCATTTAGTCTTTTTGAAGATGTTGTCAATACTATTGTGGATCATGATTATGTCACGCCCTGATCTGTTTCACCTGTCCTCGTTATCGTCTCCACCCCCTCCAGGTGTCACTTATTTTCCCCAGTGTATTTATCCCTGTGTTTCCTGTCTCTCTGTCCCAGTGTATTTATCCCTGTGTTTCCTGTCTCTCTGTCCCAGTGTATTTATCCCTGTGTTTCCTGTCTCTCTGTCCCAGTGTATTTATCCCTGTGTTTCCTGTCTCTCTGTGCCAGTGTATTTATCCCTGTGTTTCCTGATTCTCTGTACCAGTGTATTTATCCCTGTGTTTCCTGTCTCTCTGTCCCAGTGTATTTATCCCTGTGTTTCCTGTCTCTCTGTCCCAGTGTATTTATCCCTGTGTTTCCTGTCTCTCTGTCCCAGTGTATTTATCCCTGTGTTTCCTGTCTCTCTGTCCCAGTGTATTTATCCCTGTGTTTCCTGTCTCTCTGTGCCAGTGTATTTATCCCTGTGTTTCCTGTCTCTCTGTCCCAGTGTATTTATCCCTGTGTCTCCTGTCTCTCTGTGCCAGTGTATTTATCCCTGTGTTTCCTGTCTCTCTGTACCAGTGTATTTATCCCTGTATTTCCTGTCTCTCTGTACCAGTGTATTTATCCCTGTGTTTCCTGTCTCTCTGTACCAGTGTATTTATCCCTGTGTTTCCTGTCTCTCTGTCCCAGTGTATTTATCCCTGTGTTGCCTGTCTCTCTGTACCAGTGTATTTATCCCTGTGTTTCCTGTCTCTCTGTACCAGTGTATTTATCCCTGTGTTTCCTGTCTCCCTGTCCCAGTGTATTTATCCCTGTGTTTCCTGTCTCTCTGTACCAGTGTATTTATCCCTGTATTTCCTGTCTCTCTGTACCAGTGTATTTATCCCTGTGTTTCCTGTCTCTCTGTGCCAGTGTATTTATCCCTGTGTTTCCTGTCTCTCTGTACCAGTGTATTTATCCCTGTGTTTCCTGTCTCTCTGTACCAGTGTATTTATCCCTGTGTTTCCTGTCTCTCTGTGCCAGTGTATTTACCCCTGTGTTTCCTGTCTCTCTGTACCAGTGTATTTATCCATGTGTTTCCTGTCTCTCTGTGCCAGTGTATTTATCCCTGTGTTTCCTGTCTCTCTGTACCAGTGTATTTATCCCTGTGTTTCCTGTCTCTCTGTACCAGTGTATTTATCCCTGTGTTTCCTGTCTCTCTGTACCAGTGTATTTATCCATGTGTTGCCTGTCTCTCTGTACCAGTGTATTTATCCCTGTGTTTCCTGTCTCTCTGTACCAGTGTATTTATCCCTGTGTTTCCTGTCTCTCTGTACCAGTGTATTTATCCCTGTGTTTCCTGTCTCTCTGTACCAGTGTATTTATCCCTGTGTTTCCTGTCTCTCTGTACCAGTGTATTTATCCCTGTGTTTCCTGTCTCTCTGTACCAGTGTATTTATCCCTGTGTTTCCTGTCTCTCTGTGACAGTTTGTTTGTATGTTCAAATCAACCAGCGTGTTCTTTTAGTATTCCTTGTGCTATTTTCTTTTTCATAGTTTACCTGGTTTTGACCCCTGCCTGTCTCTGGACTACTTGCCCGCCTGCCTGATCATCCTGCCTGATCATCCTGTCTGATCACCCTGCCTGATCATCCTGCCTGATCATCCTGCCTGATCATCCTGCCTGATCATCCTGCCTGGTCATCCTGTTTGATCATCCTGTCTGATCATCCTGCCTGCCCTGACCTTGAGTCTGCCTGCCCTGACCTTGATTCTGCCTGCCCTGACCTTGACTCTGTCTGCCCTGACCTTGAGTCTGCCTGTCCTCACCTTGACTCTGTCTGCCCTGACCTTGACTCTGTCTGCCCTGACCATGACTCTGTCTGCCCTGACCTTGAGTCTGGCTGCCCTGACCTTGAGTCTGGCTGCCCTGACCTTGAGTCCGCCTGCCCTGACCTTGACTCTGCCTGCACTGACCTTGACTCTGCCTGCCCTTACCTTGACTCTGCCTGCCCTGACCTTGACTCTGCCTGCCCTGACCTTGACTCTGCCTGCCCTGACCTTGACTCTGCCTGCCCTGACCTTGACTCTGCCTGCCCTGACCTTGACTCTACCTGCCCTGACCTTGACTCTACCTGCCCTGACCTTGACTCTACCTGTCCTTCGGTACCTTTTGGACTTTTTGCCTGTCCACGACCATCCTCTTCTCGGGGTGATTCATCTCTATTGGATTAATACATATTCTCAGACTCCAACCATCTGCCTCCTGTGTTTGCATCTGGGTCTCATCTTGCGTCATGATAGATTACTTCATTGGCAAAGTGGGCAAACTTAGAAATTCAAACAACGAACAGTGAGCCATTGTATTCATGCATATAATGACAAAAAAAAAGCATTGTGCTTTTGAATTTTATAACATTTGTGTGAGAGAGGTGGAAAAATTATTGTTATCGATCAGTAATGACAAACCTCTTGGAATTGATAGCTACAGAGGATGGTAGCTGACTCTATAGCCACTCCTACTGAGGATGGTAGCTGACTCTATAGTCACTCCTACTGAGGATGGTAGCTGACTCTATAGCCACTCCTACTGAGGATGGTAGCTGGCTCTATAGTCACTCCTACTGAGGATGGTAGCTGACTCTATAGCCACTCCTACTGAGGATGGTAGCTGACTCTATAGCCACTCCTACTGAGGATGGTAGCTGACTCTATAGTCACTCCTACTGAGGATGGTAGCTGACTCTATAGCCACTCCTACTGAGGATGGTAGCTGACTCTATAGCCACTCCTACTGAGGATGGTAGCTGACTCTATAGCCACTCCTACTGAGGATGGTAGCTGACTCTATAGTCACTCCTACTGAGGATGGTAGCTGACTCGATAGCCACTCCTACTGAGGATGGTAGCTGACTCTATAGCCACTCCTACTGAGGATGGTAGCTGACTCTATAGCCACTCCTACTGAGGATGGTAGCTGACTCTATAGCGACTCCTACTGAGGATGGTAGCTGACTCTATAGCCACTCCTGTCTGTCATATCTTTAATCTGGAGGAAAGTCTTTGACCTCAGGCCTGGAAGGAAGCCAAAGTCATTCCGCTACCCAAGAGTGTTAAAGCGGCCTTAACTGGTTCTAACAGCCGACCTATCAGCTTGCTGCCAGCTCTTAGCAAACTGTTTGAAAAAAAATGTGTTTGACCAAATACAATGCAATTTTTCTGTAAACAAATGAACAGACTTTCAGCACTCTTATAGAGAAGGACACTCAACATGTACTGCCCTGGCACAAATGACTGACGATTGGTTGAAAGAACTTGTTAAGAAGATTGTGGGAGCTTCTTGTTAGATTTCGGTGCAGATGTTGTTGAAAACGTTAAAAAAACATAATGACAAAGTAAAACATTTTTAGATAATTTTGCCAAATGTATTAAAAAATAAATAAACAATAATTTCACAAGTACAGAAAATATCATGTACAGTGCCTTGTGAAAGTATTCACCCCCTTGGCATTTTTCCTATTTTGTTGCCTTACAACCTGGAATTAAAATAGATTTTGGGGGGGGTTGTATCATTTGATTTACACAATATGCCTACCATTTTGAAGATGCTAAATATTTTTTATTGTGGAACAAACAAGAAATAAGACCAAAAAAATAACAGAAAACTTGAGCATGCATAGAGCCACCTTTTGCATAAATTACAGCTGCAAGTCTCTTGGGGTATGTCTCTATAAGCTTGGCACATCAAGCCACTGGGATTTTGCCGATTCTTCAAGGCAAAACTGCTCCAGCTCCTTCAAGTTGGATGGGTTCCTGCTGGTGTACAGCAATATTTAAGTCATACTGTAAAGGATCTCGTCCTCCTCTTCTGAGGAGGAGTAGCGAGAAGGATCGGAGGACCAAAACACAGCATGGTAAGTGTCCATAATTTAATGAAGAAAAATGAACACTGAACGAAAACAATAAGCAACAAATGAACAGTCCCGTAAGGTGAATGACAAACACTAACAGGAAATAAACACCCACGAAACCCAGGTGGAAAAAGGCTACCTAAGTATGATTCTCAATCAGAGACTAACGACACCTGCCTCTGATTGAGAACCATACTAGGCAGAACACAAAAACCAACATAGAAAAACAAACATAGACTGCCCACCCCAACTCACGCCTTGACCATACTAACAAAGACAAAACAAAGGAACTAAGGTCCGAACGTGACATATACCACAAATGCTCAATTGGATTGAGGTCTGTGCTTTGACTAGGCCTTTACAAAACATTTAAATGTTTCCCCTTAAACCACTCGAGTGTTGCATTAACAGTATGCTTAGGGTCATTGTCCTGCTGGAAGGTGAACCTCCGTCCCAGTCTCAAATCTCTGGAAGACTGAAACAGGTTTCCCTCAAGAATGTCCCTGTATTTAGCACCATCCATCATTCCTTCAATTCTGACCAGTTTCCTAGTCCCTGCTGAAGAAAAACATCCCCACAGCATGATGCTGCCACCAGCATGCTTCACTGTGGGGATGGTATTCTCGGGGTGATGAGAGGTGTTGGGTTTGTGACAGACATAGCGTTTTTCTTGTTGGCAAAAAGCTAAATTTTGATCAAGTCTCATCTGACCAGAGTACCTTCTTCCTTCTTGTTTGGAGAGTTTCCCAAATGTTTGCTTATTTTTTTTCTTTAAGGGGAGGATTTTTGCCAGATGGTCTTTACATAGCTCACCGCGCTGAAGCGACTCCTTGTGATGGGCCGGGTGCGTGCAGGCTAGGCTGACATCGGTCGTCAGTTCAACGGTTTTAACTTCGACACATTGGTGCGGCTGGCTTCCGGGTTAAGAGGGCGGGTGTTAAGGAGCGCGGTTTACCTTTCACCAGACCTGATGAAACGTATTTCACTATGAAGGGAATAAGGTACTATTTGGAACATATCCTAGTGACCAGTGGTGTAAAGGACTTCAGTAAAAATACTTGTAAGTACTACTTAAAGTATTACAGTACTTAAGTCGTTTTTTGGGGAGGTATCTGTACTTTTCTATTTATATTTTTTGACAACTTTCACTTTTACTTCACTTCATAATGTCCTTTTACTCCATACATTTCTTCTGACACCCAAAAGTACTCGTTCCATTTTGAATGCTTAGCAGGACAGGAACATGGTCTAATTCTCACACTTATCAAGAGAACATCCCTGGTCATCTCCACTTATCAAGAGAACATCCCTGGTCATCTCCACTTATCAAGAGAACATCCCTGGTCATCTCCACTTATCAAGAGAACATCCCTGGTCATCTCCACTTATCAAGAGAACATCCCTGGTCATCTCCACTTATCAAGAGAACATCCCTGGTCATCTCCACTTATCAAGAGAACATCCCTGGTCATCTCCACTTATCAAGAGAACACCCCTGGTCATCTCCACTTATCAAGAGAACATCCCTGGTCATCTCCACTTATCAAGAGAACATCCCTGGTCATCTCCACTTATCAAGAGAACATCCCTGGTCATCTCTACTTATCAAGAGAACATCCCTGGTCATCTCCACTTATCAAGAGAACATCCCTGGTCATCTCCACTTATCAAGAGAACATCCCTGGTCATCTCCACTTATCAAGAGAACATCCCTGGTCATCTCCACTTATCAAGAGAACATCCCCTGGTCATCTCCACTTATCAAGAGAACATCCCTGGTCATCTCCACTTATCAAGAGAACATCCCTGGTCATCTCCACTTATCAAGAGAACATCCCTGGTCATCTCCACTTATCAAGAGAACATCCCTGGTCATCTCCACTTATCAAGAGAACACCCCTGGTCATCTCCACTTATCAAGAGAACATCCCTGGTCATCTCCACTTATCAAGAGAACATCCCTGGTCATCTCCACTTATCAAGAGAACATCCCTGGTCATCTCCACTTATCAAGAGAACATCCCCTGGTCATCTCCACTTATCAAGAGAACACCCCTGGTCATCTCCACTTATCAAGAGAACATCCCCTGGTCATCTCCACTTATCAAGAGAACATCCCTGGTCATCTCCACTTATCAAGAGAACATCCCCTGGTCATCTCCACTTATCAAGAGAACATCCCTGGTCATCTCCACTTATCAAGAGAACATCCCTGGTCATCTCCACTTATCAAGAGAACATCCCTGGTCATCTCCACTTATCAAGAGAACATCCCTGGTCATCTCCACTTATCAAGAGAACATCCCTGGTCATCTCCACTTATCAAGAGAACATCCCTGGTCATCTCCACTTATCAAGAGAACATCCCTGGTCATCTCCACTTATCAAGAGAACATCCCTGGTCAACTCCACTTATCAAGAGAACATCCCTGGTCATCTCCACTTATCAAGAGAACATCCCTGGTCATCTCCACTTATCAAGAGAACATCCCTGGTCATCTCCACTTATCAAGAGAACATCCCTGGTCATCTCCACTTATCAAGAGAACATCCCTGGTCATCTCCTTTGCGTAATATATTCATATATTATATATTTACCTTTATTTAACTAGGCAGGTGAGTTAAGAACAAATCATTATTTACAATGACGGCCTACCGGGGAACAGTGAGTTCCCAGGGCAGAACGACAGATGTTTTACCTTGTCAGCTCAGGGATTCAATCCAGCAACCTTTCAGTTACTGGCCCAACACTCTAACCACTAGGCTACCTGCCGTCCCTAAACTCTAACCACTAGACTACCTGCCGCCTCTACGCTCTAACCACTAGGCTACCTGCCGTCCCTACACTCTAACCACTAGGCTACCTGCCGTCCCTACACTCTAACCACTAGACTACCTGCCGCCTCTACGCTCTAACCACTAGGCTACCTGCCGTCCCTACATTCTAACCACTAGGCTACCTGCCGTCCCTACATTCTAACCACTAGGCTACCTGACGTCCCTACACTCTAACCACTAGGCTACCTGCCGTCCCTACACTCTAACCACTAGGCTACCTGCCGCCCCTACACTCTAACCACTAGGCTACCTGCCGTCCCTACACTCTAACCACTAGGCTACCTGCTGCCCCTACACTCTAACCACTAGGCTACCTGCCGTCCCTACACTCTAACCACTAGGTTACCTGCCGTCCCTACACTCTAACCACTAGGCTACCTGCCGTCCCTACACTCTAACCACTAGGCTACCTGCCGTCCCTACGCTCTAACCACTAGGCTACCTGCCGTCCCTACACTCTAACCACTAGGCTACCTGCCGCCCCTACGCTCTAACCACTAGGCTACCTGCCGTCCCTACACTCTAACCACTAGGCTACCTGCCGTCCCTACACTCTAACCACTAGGCTACCTGCCGTCCCTACACTCTAACCACTAGGCTACCTGCCGTCCCTACACTCTAACCACTAGGCTACCTGCCGTCCCTACGCTCTAACCACTAGGTTACCTGCCGTCCCTACACTCTAACCACTAGGCTACCTGCCGTCCCTACACTCTAACCACTAGGCTACCTGCCGCCCCTACACTCTAACCACTAGGCTACCTGCCGCCCCTACACTCTAACCACTAGGCTACCTGCCGTCTCTACACTCTAACCACTAGGCTACCTGCCGTCCCTACACTCTAACCACTAGGCTACCTGCCGTCTCTACACACTAACCACTAGACTACCTGCCGTCCCTACACTCTAACCACTAGGCTACCTGCCGTCCCTACACTCTAACCACTAGGCTACCTGCCGTCCCTACACTCTAACCACTAGGTTACCTGCCGTCCCTACACTCTAACCACTAGGCTACCTGCCGTCCCTACACTCTAACCACTAGGCTACCTGCCGCCCCTACGCTCTAACCACTAGGCTACCTGCCGTCCCTACACTCTAACCACTAGGCTACCTGCCGTCCCTACACTCTAACCACTAGGCTACCTGCCGTCCCTACACTCTAACCACTAGGCTACCTGCCGTCCCTACACTCTAACCACTAGGCTACCTGCCGTCCCTACGCTCTAACCACTAGGTTACCTGCCGTCCCTACACTCTAACCACTAGGCTACCTGCCGTCCCTACACTCTAACCACTAGGCTACCTGCCCCCCCTACGCTCTAACCACTAGGCTACCTGCCGCCCCTACACTCTAACCACTAGGCTACCTGCCGTCTCTACACTCTAACCACTAGGCTACCTGCCGTCCCTACACTCTAACCACTAGGCTACCTGCCGTCTCTACACTCTAACCACTAGACTACCTGCCGTCCCTACACTCTAACCACTAGGCTACCTGCCGTCCCTACACTCTAACCACTAGGCTACCTGCCGTCCCTACACTCTAACCACTAGGTTACCTGCCGTCCCTACACTCTAACCACTAGGCTACCTGCCGTCTCTACACTCTAACCACTAGACTACCTGCCGTCCCTACACTCTAACCACTAGGCTACCTGCCGTCCCTACACTCTAACCACTAGGCTACCTGCCGTCCCTACACTCTAACCACTAGGCTACCTGCCGTCCCTACACTCTAACCACTAGGCTACCTGCCGTCCCTACACTCTAACCACTAGGCTACCTGCCGTCCCTACACTCTAACCACTAGGCTACCTGCCGTCCCTACACTCTAACCACTAGGCTACCTGCCGCCCCTACACTCTAACCACTAGGCTACCTGCCGTCCCTATCCTCTAACCACTAGGCTACCTGCCGTCCCTACACTCTAACCACTAGACTACCTGCCGTCCCTACGCTCTAACCACTAGGCTACCTGCCGCCCCTACACTCTAACCACTAGGCTACCTGCCGTCCCTACACTCTAACCACTAGGCTACCTGCCGCCCCTACACTCTAACCACTAGGCTACCTGCCGTCCCTATCCTCTAACCACTAGGCTACCTGCCGTCCCTACACTCTAACCACTAGACTACCTGCCGTCCCTACACTCTAACCACTAGACTACCTGCCGTCCCTACACTCTAACCACTAGACTAAGTAGTATTTTACTGGGGGACTTTCACTTGAGTCATTTTCTATTAAGGTATCTTTACTTTTACTCAAGTAGGACAGTTGGGTACTTTTTCCCACCTCTGCTAGTGCTTTCCTTCCTCCCTCCTCTCGGTCTTTCCCCTATGGAGTTACAATGAGTTCTAATGCTGCAGTGGTTTAAACTCTGCTCCTCTGTCCTTGAACCTTGAGGTGTTATCGTGCAGAGGAGAGGGCGACACTTTACACACACACACACACACACACACACACACACACACACACACACACACACACACACACACACACACACACACACACACACACACACACACACACACACACACACACACACACACACACAAACACACAGGGGGCGAGAGGGCAGCAGCCACGCTGGCGTTTAATATCTTACCGTTAGACATCCCATCAGGCTTTGCTCAAAGGGTCGTTGGAAGGCCCGGGGGTCACCGCACCAGTCCAGCAGCTCTGTCGCTGCCGTCTGGAAGTTGGCGGGGTTCTGTAAGTGCTAAGGAAGAAAAAGAGGTACAAACATAAAGGAAAGGTCGTTAAGGGTCAAATAACAGACAAATGTCAAAGGTCACAAACACATTTCCGCGTGTGAGGTTACAGGAGCAGATTATTAGTGCATTTAACCTAGATGATTCTATGTAACCAGAAAATATTATATACTATCATTCTATAGCACTTCTATAGTATGTAGATTCATGTATAGTGTACACACATCATATTATTCAGCCTGCTATGAGAGAGAGAGAGAGAGAGAGAGAGAGAGAGAGAGAGAGAGAGAGTCACAAGACGCAGGCCTCCTAATTGTCCCTAGAATTTCTAAGCAAACAGCTGGAGGCAGGGCTTTCTCCTATAGAGCTCCATTTTTATGGAACTGTCTGCCTACCCATGTCAGAGACGCAAACTCGGTCTCAACCTTTAAGTCTCTACTGAAGACTCATCTCTTCAGTGGGTCATATGATTGAGTGTAGTCTGGCCCAGGAGTGGGAGGGTGAACGGAAAGGCTCTGGAGCAACGAACCGCCCTTGCTGTCTCTGCCTGGCCGGTTCCCCTCTTTCCACTGGGATTCTCTGCCTCTAACCCTATTACAGGGGCTTAGTCACTGGCTTACTGTGGCTCTCTCATGCCGTCCCTGGAGGGGGTGCGTCACCTGAGTGGGTTGAGTCACTGATGTGGTCATCCTGTCTGGGTTGGCTCCCCCCCCCCCCTTGGGTTGTGCCGTGGCGGAGGTCTTTGTGGGCTATACTCAGCCTTGTCTCAGGATGGTAAGTTGGTGGTTGAAGAAATCCCTCTAGTGGTGTGGGGGCTGTGCTTTGGCAAAGTGGGTGGGGTTATATCCTTCCTGTTTGGCCCTGTCCGGGGGTGTCCTCAGATGGGGCCACAGTGTCTCCTGACCCCTCCTGTCTCAGCCTCCAGTATTTATGCTGCAGTAGTTTATGTGTCGGGGGGCTAGGGTCAGTTTGTTATATCTGGAGTACTTCTCCTGTCCTATTCGGTGACCTGTGTGAATCTAAGTGTGCGTTCTCTAATTCTCTCCTTCTCTCTTTCTCTCTCTCGGAGGACCTGAGCCCTAGGACCATGCCCCAGGACTACCTGA
>NC_092162.1:4371968-4379468 GCF_045791955.1 Oncorhynchus clarkii lewisi | reverse complement strand
TACTATTTAAAACCAGGTCTGTTCCTCTCCTCTGTAAGAGACAGGAAGGGGGGGAAAAGCAGCAGACTAGTTACAGTCAGAAGGTTTGTCTTCTTCTCTTTAGGTGGCAGTAGAGGTCAGCATTGGATTAGCCTCCAAATCCATTGGTAAAGGCAGCGTTTGACAAGGGCCAGATGAAACCAGTCTTGTGTATTTCATATGGACCATTTCCCTGCAGAGTAAATCTTTGTTCAGGGTAGGGGCGGGTGTATGTTTGTGCACTGTGTGTGTGTGTGTGTGTGTGTGTGTGTGTGTGTGTGTGTGTGTGTGTGTGTGTGTGTGTGTGTGTGTGTGTGTGTGTGTGTGTGTGTGTGTGTGAAGGGGGTTAAGAGCATGTGAATCCTGCTGTTGGATAGAGTCAGCTCTGGAGAAACTCACATTCAGAGATGCTAAATATAGATTAGACTGGAAGATAAACACACACTCAATCAGTGTACCAAGGATGGGGGGAGGGGGAGAGGTAGATGAGAGAGAGAGAGGAGATGGAGAGGAGAGAGAGAGAGATGGAGAGGAGAGAGAGAGAGAGAGGAGATGGAGAGGAGAGAGAGAGAGAGAGGAGATGTAGAGAGAGAGAGAAGAGAAGAGAGAGGTAAATGAGAGAGAGAGGAGACAGAGAGAAAGAGAGAGAGGAGAGATGGAGAGGAGAGAGAGGGAGAGATGGAGTGGAGAGATGAGATGTAGAAGAGAGAGAGAGAGAGAGGAGAGATGGAGAAGAGAGAGAGGGAGAGATGAGATGTAGAAAGAGAGAGAGAGAGAGAGAGAGAGAGAAGAGAAGAGAGAGGTAAATGAGAGAGAGAGGAGACAGAGAGAAAGAGAGAGAGGAGAGATGGAGAGGAGAGAGAGGGAGAGATGGAGTGGAGAGATGAGATGTAGAAGTGAGAGAGAGAGAGAGAGGAGAGATGGAGAAGAGAGAGAGGGAGAGATGATATTTAGAAAGAGAGAGAGAGAGAGAGAGAGAGAGACATAAAAGAGAGAGGTAAATGAGAGAGAAAGGAGACAATGAGAGAAAGAGAGGGATGGAGAGATGGAGAAGAGAGAGAGGGAGAGAAGAGATGTAGAAAGAGAGAGGTAGATGAGAGAGAGAGGAGACAGAGAGAGAAAGAGAGAGAGGAGAGATGGGAAGTAGAGAGATAAATATATATAGAGAGAAGGAGGAATTGTTTGGAGGGATATGTTATGTATAGAGGAGGTAAAACATAAAACACCATTATCACTGTGGCTTGTAGTGATTACTGTTCAACACCAGTATCACTGTGGCTTGTAGTGATTACTGTTCGACACATTATCACTGTGGCTTGTAGTGATTACTGTTCTTTGCACTCAGAACAATTGGTCACACCAAGTGTGTTAACGGCTGCTGCTCTTGCTGCGCTCGCTTGGCACTGCCACCTCGCAGATGATGCCTCTTTCTCCAGCCAAAACCCACCAATCAAGCCTAACTAGTGGCCAAGAGACATACCCACTATCCCCTGGGCGGGAGACTGCTCCAACATGTTTACACACTCCAGAACAGCCAGAAATACACAGAGAGACATAGAGAGACGCGGAGAGACGCGGAGAGACACAGAGAGACACGGAGAGACACGGAGAGACACGGAGAGACACGGAGAGACATGGAGAGACATGGCGAGACTGCTCCAACATGTTTACACACTCCAGAACAGCCAGAAATACACAGAGAGACATAGAGAGACGCGGAGAGACACGGAGAGACACAGAGAGACACGGAGAGACACGGAGAGACACGGAGAGACACGGAGAGACACAGAGAGACATGGAGAGACACGGAGAGACACGGAGAGACACGGAGAGACATGGAGAGACATGGAGAGACTGCTCCAACATGTTTACACACTCCAGAACAGCCAGAACTACATAGAGAGACATAGAGAGACACGGAGAGACACGGAGAGACACAGAAAGACACGGAGAGACTGCTCCAACATGTTTACACACTCCAGAACAGCCAGAGAGACACGGAGAGACGTGGAGAGACACGGAGAGACGCGGAGAGACACGGAGAGACACGGAGAGACACGGAGAGACTGCTCCAACATGTTTACACACTCCAGAACAGCCAGAGAGACACGGAGAGACACGGAGAGACACAGACTGATACTGTCACGTATGTCTCGGGATGCAGCCGCCTTACAGACGAAATGATTGACAATTAGTGTATATTCTTTTTTTAAATGTTACCTTTATTTAACTAGGCAAGAACAAATTCTTATTTTCAATGAATACTGTTGGACTAATGATTACACCCTAGGTCAGCTAGATGCAGGCAAGAGGTGATACTGTTGGACTAATGACTACACCCTAGGTCAGCTATATGCAGGTAAGACTGGACTAATGATTACACCCTAGGTCAGCTAGATGCAGGTAAGACTGGACTAATGATTACACCCTAGGTCAGCTAGATGCAGACAAGAGGTGATACTGTTGGACTAATGATTACACCCTAGGTCAGCTAGATGCAGGCAAGAGGTGATACTGTTGGACTAATGATTACACCCTAGGTCAGCTAGATGCAGGTAAGACTGGACTAATGATTACACCCTAGGTCAGCTAGATGCAGGTAAGACTGGACTAATGATTACACCCTAGGTCAGCTAGATGCAGGCAAGAGGTGATACTGTTGGACTAATGATTACACCCTAGGTCAGCTAGATGCAGGTAAGACTGGACTAATGATTACACCCTAGGTCAGCTAGATGCAGTAAGACTGGACTAATGATTACACCCTAGGTCAGCTAGATGCAGGTAAGAGGTGATACTGTTGGACTAATGATTACACTCTAGGTCAGCTAGATGCAGGTAAGACTGGACTAATGATTACACCCTAGGTCAGCTAGATGCAGACAAGAAGTGATACTGTTGAACTAATGATTACACCCTAGGTCAGCTAGATGCAGTAAGACTGGACTAATGATTACACCCTAGGTCAGCTAGATGCAGGTAAGAGGTGATACTGTTGGACTAATGATTACACTCTAGGTCAGCTAGATGCAGGTAAGACTGGACTAATGATTACACCCTAGGTCAGCTAGATGCAGGCCAGAGGTGATACTGTTGGACTAATGATTACACCCTAGGTCAGCTAGATGCAGGCAAGAAGTGATACTGTTGAACTAATGATTACACCCTAGGTCAGCTAGATGCAGGTAAGAGGTGATACTGTTGGACTAATGATTACACCCTAGGTCAGCTAGATGCAGACAAGAAGTGATACTGTTGGACTAATGATTACAACCTAGGTCAGCTAGATGCAGGTAAGAGGTGATACTGTTGGACTAATGATTACACCCTAGATCAGCTATATGCAGGCAAGAAGTGATACTGTTGGATTAATGATTACACCCTAGGTCAGCTAGATGGGTGCAAGTGTGTATTGAACGTGTCAATGTCTTTCACCTAATTTACTCAAAATTCTCTCAACCTGTGTGCCCCTACGTTGTAAACGTTCATTCATAGGCTAGGTTGTAGCAACCTCATGATGGATAAAGGGAAAATGTGAGTATCATGTAGTAGCCTAAACCTATCGATGTTACATTGAACTGGGTGAATGGAATATGAATGACAGTCATCCAATATGCTGTAATAGAAATAAGGCCACGCTCCCTCATCTTTAATGGCACCGACCACCACTGTTGTGCTAGTCTCTCTCTCTGTGTGTGTGTGTGTGTGTGTGTGTGTGTGTGTGTGTGTGTGTGTGTGTGTGTGTGTGTGTGGCATCCGGATAAACTCGCTCACTTAGCACAACAGCAGCAGCAGCAGCAGCCCAGAATGCATTGCAACAGCAGTAGCTCTGCCCCCCCCCCCTCATGAGACGTAATGACATCTCTCCTTATGTGTTTATACAGTGATATTACAAGCAACAGTAAATACTACAGTGTTTTGAGTGGTGTACATAACAACCCATAGAAACAGAACCAAAAGCACAGAACACATTATTGTGAACAGATAACCTGTAATCTACAACCTGGCTCCCTATTCCCTATGTATTGACCAATTAGATTTGGTTAGGTGTGGGTGGTCCTTTTGATGGCCAATTCTACACAATTTAAATAAAATGTTGCTGTTTTAAAGCAAGTTTAATGCATTTCTACCCATTTTACCATGTGGTGGAAAGAAAATATTATTTTTTTTACATTTTAACCCACATTTTCTGCAATTCTACTCATTTTGCCATGATTATGATGTCTGAGTGAGGTTCGAGGCCCCTGAGCACGTGGCCTGCCAGGTTGGTATTCAGCCATGATTACTACACGTTTAGATAGCTTGCTAGGCTAACCTGCTAATGTAAAAAAAATATTACTACACGTTTAGATAGCTTGCTAGGCTAACCTGCTAATGTAAACAAATGATTACTACACGTTTAGATAGCTTGCTAGGCTAACCTGCTAATGTAAAAAAAAAGAAAGATTACTACACATTTAGATAGCTGGCTAGGCTAACCTGCTAACCTGCTAATGTAAAAAAAATATTACTACACGTTTAGATAGCTTGCTAGGCTAACCTGCTAATGTAAAAAAAAATGTTAGCTGACTAATTGACTGACTGATTCAGCCACATTTCCATCCATAGCTTTTATGTGAGTAAAGTCTGTAAAAACAAAAAAATCACGACAGCTTGATGGAAACAGGAAGTTCCGGTGCGTTTTTTATAAATGCAGACGGATAATTTGTTCGTTTGACACGGTGGGATCGTTTTGAGTCTGTAAAATGTACGATGGGAATTTTTAAAATGTGAAAATATTGATATAATAGCCATCATATGGAAGTAAAGTTGGATTCACTCTGGAAAACATGTTGTTTATTAGGCTACAGATGAAATAAATTATGATGAAAGGACACACGATGAGAATACCCCATGATGACAATGCGAAAACTTGTTTTCTGAATTTGAAATTTAAATAAAGAAATATCTCATTTACATAAGTATTCACACCCCTGAGTCAATACTTTGTAGAAGCACTTTTGGTGCTGATTATATCTTGGAGTAGTCTTGGGTCTGTATCAGCTTTGATTTGTCTGGATTTGGGGATTTTCTCCTCTTCTGTTAAATTACACTGAACAAAAAACAAACGCACAGCTTCCCTAGTGGCACAGTGCTGTGAGATTCCAGGTTCTGTCGCAGCCGTCCGCGACCGGGAGACCCATGGGGCGGCGCACAATTGGCCCAGCGTCGTCCGGGTTAGGGGAGGGTTTGGCCAGTAGGGATGTTCTTGTCCCATCGCTCTCTAGCGACTCCTGTGGTTGGCCCGGTGCAGTGCACGCTGACACGTTCACCAGGTGTACAGTTCTTTCTCCGACACATTGGTGCGGCTGGCTTCCGGGTTAAGCAGGCAAGAAGCAGTGTGGCTTGGCTGGGTTGTGTTTCGGTGGACGCACGGCTCTCGACCTTCGCCTCTCCTGAGTCCGTAACAGTGATGAGACAAGACTGTAACTACCAATTGGATACCATGAAATCGGGGAGAAAAAGGGTGATTTTTTTTTATTTTTTATAAAACTAAGAGTATAAACGCAACTATTTTGAAACCGCTTTGCACACTCTTGGCATTCTCTCAACCAGCTTCATGAGGTAGTCAACTGGAATGCATTTCAATTAACAGGTGTACCTTGTTAAAAGTTAATTTGTGGAATCTCATTCCTTCTTTAAATTGTGACTAGGGGGCAGTATTTTCATTTTTGGAAAAAAAAACATTCCCGTAGTAAACGGGATATTTTGTCAGGACAAGATGCTAGAATATGCATATAATTGACAGCTTAGGATAGAAAACACTCTACAGTTTCCAAAACTGTAAAAATATTATCTGCGTGTACAACAGAACTGATGTTGCAGGCGAGAGCCTGAGAAAAATCCCCCGTTGGGGTCCCCAGGATCCAGTCTGGGAAATGCTGCTGTAACTATTTATAAACACTAGTTAGTGAATTTTCGTCCATCAGGGACCATGTTGGAAACAAGTGGAAACTCACCTGTTTGATACATAACAGACGGTCGATGGTCTGCTGGATGTGTCTGTCCATCGACGGAATGGAGGTCATTATGTCCCTCTTTGACCTCTACCTTCCAGCCATTAAACTAGTGACCTCTGGAAGAGAAGAGAGAGAGACAAAGACATTAAACTAGTGACCTCTGGAAGAGAAGAGAGAGAGACAAAGACATTAAACTAGTGACCTCTGGAAGAGAAGAGAGAGAGACAAAGACATTAAACTTAGTGACCTCTGGAAGAGAAGAGAGAGAGAGACAAAGACATTCAACTAGTGACCTCTGGAAGAGAAGAGAGAGAGAGACAAAGACATTAAACTAGGGATCTCTGGACGAGAAGAGAGAGAGAGAGACAAAGACATTAAACTAGTGACCTCTGGACGAGAAGAGAGAGAGAGAGACAAAGACATTAAACTAGTGACCTCTGGACGAGAAGAGAGAGAGAGAGACAAAGACATTAAACTAGGGATCTCTGGACGAGAAAAAAACTGGATATTGCAGTGTGAATGTCTGTGTGTGTGTGTCTGTGCCTCTGTGAGTAGTGTGTGTTAGGAGGGATCTGGCAGGTGTGTGGAAGGAGAGAGGTAGAGCTATTGATTTGACAGCATTCCTCTCAGTCACAGTGACACTCTCAACAAGCCCTGGCGGTGGCCTCTCACACTGTCTGACTGACTGACTGACTGACTGACTGGCTGTCTGACTGGCTGACTGACTGGCTGTCTGACTGACTGACTGACTGGCTGTCTGACTGGCTGACTGACTGGCTGTCTGACTGACTGACTGACTGGCTGTCTGACTGGCTGACTGACTGACTGACTGGCTGACTGGCTGTCTGACTGACTGACTGACTGACTGACTGGCTGTCTGACTGGCTGGCTGACTGACTGGCTGTCTGACTGTCTGACTGTCTGACTGACTGACTGACTGACTGGCTGTCTGACTGGCTGACTGGCTGGCTGTCTGACTGGCTGACTGGCTGACTGACTGTATGACTGTCTGACTGTCTGACTGACTGACTGATTGGCTGTCTGACTGGCTGACTGACTGGCTGTCTGGCTGTCTGACTGACTGGCTGTCTGACTGACTGTCTGACTGACTGTCTGACTGGCTGACTGGCTGGTTGACTGATTGACTGTCTGACTGTCTGTCTGACTGACTGACTGGCTGACTGACTGTCTGACTGTCTGACTGTCTGACTGACTGACTGACTGACTGGCTGTCTGACTGGCTGACTGGCTGACTGACTGGCTGTCTGGCTGTCTGACTGACTGGCTGTCTGACTGACTGTCTGACTGTCTGACTGGCTGACTGGCTGGTTGACTGATTGACTGTCTGACTGTCTGTCTGACTGACTGACTGGCTGTCTGTCTGACTGACTGGCTGGCTGGCTGTCTGACTGACTGACTGGCTGTCTGACTGACTGGCTGGCTGTCTGACTGGCTGGCTGGCTGTCTGACTGACTGACTGGCT
>NC_092162.1:4366968-4369468 GCF_045791955.1 Oncorhynchus clarkii lewisi | reverse complement strand
TGAGTATTTGTCACAGTGTAATAGGAAATGCAGCTCTGTCTCTACCTCTCCCCTGGAGCAGAGTGAGCACAGCCTGTCCTCTCTGGGCTGCCAGGTTTGTCTGTGAAGACCGGTCTCTATAGCCAGACTGTCCTCTCTGGGCAGACAGACTGTCCTCTCTGAGCAGCCAGGTTTGTCTGTGACGACCAGTCTCTACAGCCAGACTGTCCTCTCTGGGCAGCCAGGTTTGTCTGTGACGACCGGTCTCTATAGCCAGACTGTCCTCTCTGGGCAGCCAGGTTTGTCTGTGACGACCGGTCTCTATAGCCAGACTGTCCTCTCTGGGCAGACAGACTGTCCTCTCTGAGCAGCCAGGTTTGTCTGTGACGACCAGTCTCTACAGCCAGACTGTCCTCTCTGGGCAGCCAGGTTTGTCTGTGACGACCGGTCTCTATAGCCAGACTGTCCTCTCTGGGCAGCCAGGTTTGTCTGTGACGACCGGTCTCTATAGCCAGACTGTCCTCTCTGGGCAGCCAGGTTTGTCTGTGACGCCCGGTCTCTATAGCCAGACTGTCCTCTCTGGGCAGCCAGGTTTGTCTGTGACGACCGGTCTCTAGAGCCAGACTGACCTCTCTGGGCAGCCAGGTTTGTCTGTGACGACCGGTCTCTATAGCCAGACTGTCCTCTCTGGGCAGCCAGGTTTGTCTGTGACGACCGGTCTCTATAGCCAGACTGTCCTCCCTGGGTAGCCAGGTTTGTCTGTGACGACCGGTCTCTATAGCCAGACTGTCCTCTCTGGGCAGCCAGGTTTGTCTGTGACGACCGGTCTCTATAGCCAGACTGTCCTCTCTGGGGAGCCAGGTTGGTCTGTGACGACCGGTCTCTATAGCCAGACTGTCCTCTCTGGGCAGCCAGGTTTGTCTGTGACGACCGGTCTCTATAGCCAGACTGTCCTCTCTGGGCAGCCAGGTTTGTCTGTGACGACCGGTTTCTATAGCCAGACTGTCCTCTCTGGGCAGCCAGGTTTGTCTGTGACGACCGGTCTCTATAGCCAGACTGTCCTCTCTGGGCAGCCAGGTTTGTCTGTGACGACCGGTCTCTATAGCCAGACTGTCCTCTCTGGGCAGCCAGGTTTGTCTGTGACGACCGGTCTCTATAGCCAGACTGTCCTCCCTGGGTAGCCAGGTTGGTCTGTGACGACCGGTCTCTATAGCCAGACTGTCCTCTCTGGGCAGCCAGGTTTGTCTGTGACGACCGGTCTCTATAGCCAGACTGTCCTCTCTGGGGAGCCAGGTTGGTCTGTGACGACCGGTCTCTATAGCCAGACTGTCCTCTCTGGGCAGCCAGGTTTGTCTGTGACGACCGGTCTCTATAGCCAGACTGTCCTCTCTGGGCAGCCAGGTTTGTCTGTGACGACCGGTTTCTATAGCCAGACTGTCCTCTCTGGGCAGCCAGGTTTGTCTGTGACGACCGGTCTCTATAGCCAGACTGTCCTCTCTGGGCAGCCAGGTTTGTCTGTGACGACCGGTCTCTATAGCCAGACTGTCCTCTCTGGGCAGCCAGGTTTGTCTGTGACGACCGGTCTCTATAGCCAGACTGTCCTCCCTGGGTAGCCAGGTTGGTCTGTGACGACCGGTCTCTATAGCCAGACTGTCCTCTCTGGGCAGCCAGGTTGGTCTGTGACGACCGGTCTCTATAGCCAGACTGTCCTCTCTGGGCAGCCAGGTTTGTCTGTGACGACCGGTCTCTATAGCCAGACTGTCCTCTCTGGGCAGCCAGGTTGGTCTGTGACGACCGGTTTCTATAGCCAGACTGTCCTCTCTGGGCAGCCAGGTTTGTCTGTGACGACCGGTCTCTATAGCCAGACTGTCCTCTCTGGGCAGCCAGGTTGGTCTGTGACGACCGGTCTCTATAGCCAGACTGTTCTCTCTGGGGAGCCAGGTTGGTCTGTGACGACCGGTCTCTATAGCCAGACTGTCCTCTCTGGGCAGCCAGGTTGGTCTGTGACGACCGGTCTCTATAGCCAGACTGTCCTCTCTGGGCAGCCAGGTTTGTCTGTGACGACCGGTCTCTATAGCCAGACTGTCCTCTCTGGGCAGCCAGGTTGGTCTGTGACGACCGGTTTCTATAGCCAGACTGTCCTCTCTGGGCAGCCAGGTTTGTCTGTGACGACCGGTCTCTATAGCCAGACTGTCCTCTCTGGGCAGCCAGGTTGGTCTGTGACGATCGGTCTCTATAGCCAGACTGTCCTCTCTGGGTAGCCAGGTTTGTCTGTGACGACCGGTCTCTATAACCAGACTGTGCTCACTGAGTCTGTACCTAGTCAGTGTTTTCCTCAGTGTTCTATCAGTCACAGTGGTCAGATAGTCTGCCACCATCTACTGTCTGAGACAAATACCATTGAAGTTTACTAAGATGTTTTGTGGTGTCTTTCCAATAGGTGATATCATTTTTTCTTTGTTTCTCTCTCATCTCTCTCATCTCTCTCCGTCTCCGTCTTCCTCCTCCATCCCTCTCTTTG
>NC_092162.1:4284468-4361968 GCF_045791955.1 Oncorhynchus clarkii lewisi | reverse complement strand
ACTGAAGCCTCAGTCCCCTCATCCAGCTGGTCCTGGGGCTGAGTTCACTAACCTGTTCTACTAACACACTGAAGCCTCAGTCCCCTCATCCAGCTGGTCCTGAGTTCACTAACCTGTTCTACTAACACACTGAAGCCTCAGTCCCCTCATCCAGCTGGTCCTGGGGCTGAGTTCACTAACCTGTTCTACTAACACACTGAAGCCTCAGTCCCCTCATCCAGCTGGTCCTGAGTTCACTAACCTGTTCTACTAACACACTGAAGCCTCAGTCCCCTCATCCAGCTAGTCCTGGGGCTGAGTTCACTAACCTGTTCTACTAACACACTGAAGCCTCAGTCCCCTCATCCAGCTGGTCCTGAGTTCACTAACCTGTTCTACTAACACACTGAAGCCTCAGTCCCCTCATCCAGCTGGTCCTGGGGCTGAGTTCACTAACCTGTTCAACTAACACACTGAAGCCTCAGGACCAGAACATCCAATCAATCAGAATAAACCAAATTACAACACAGTCTAAACAAAACTACATTACTTCCTCCTGGCTACTCCAATCTCGGCCAACAGCTCTGCCCCCCCCCCCCCCCCCCTCGCAGGTACTCGCCCAAGCCTCTCCAGGTTCTCCTTTACCGAAATCCAGATAGCAGATGTTCTGAAAGAGCTGCAAAACCTGGACCCGTACAAATCAGCTGGGCTTAACAATCTGGACCCTCTATTTCTGAAACTATCCGCAGCCATTGTCGCAACCCCTATTACCACATAAAGATGAGATGACTCCTCTACAACCACAACAAGATGACTCCTCTACAACCACAAGATGACTCCTCTACAACCACAACAAGATGAGATGACTCCTCTACAACCACAACAAGATGACTCCTCTACAACCACAACAAGATGAGATGACTCCTCTACAACCACAACAAGATGAGATGACTCCTCTACAACCACAACAAGATGAGATGACTCCTCTACAACCACAACAAGATGAGATGACTCCTCTACAACCACAACAAGATTAGATGACTCCCCTACAACCACAACAAGATGAGATGACTCCTCTACAACCACAACAAGATGAGATGACTCCCCTACAACCACAACAAGATGAGATGACTCCTCTACAACCACAACAAGACGAGATGACTCCTCCACAACGAGATGACTCCTCTACAACCACATCAAGATGAGATGACTCCTCCACAACGAGATGACTCCTCTACAACCACATCAAGACGAGATGACTCCTCTACAACCACAACAAGATGAGATGACTCCTCTACAACCACAACAAGACGAGATGACTCCTCCACAACGAGATGACTCCTCTACAACCACATCAAGATGAGATGACTCCTCCACAACGAGATGACTCCTCTACAACCACATCAAGACGAGATGACTCCTCCACAACGAGATGACTCCTCTACAACCACAACAAGACGAGATGACTCCTCCACAACGAGATGACTCCTCTACAACCACAACAAGACGAGATGACTCCTCCACAACGAGATGACTCCTCCACAACGAGATGACTCCTCCACAACGAGATGACTCCTCCACAACGAGATGACTCCTCCACAATGAGATGACTCCTCCACAACGAGATGACTCCTCCACAACGAGATGACTCCTCCACAACGAGATGACTCCTCCACAACGAGATGACTCCTCTACAACCACATCAAGACGAGATGACTCCTCCACAACGAGATGACTCCTCTACAACCACATCAAGACGAGATGACTCCTCTACAACCACAACAAGATGGGATGACTCCTCTACAACCACAACAAGACGAGATGACTCCTCCACAACGAGATGACTCCTCTACAACCACATCAAGACGAGATGACTCCTCCACAACGAGATGACTCCTCTACAACCACATCAAGACGAGATGACTCCTCCACAATGAGATGACTCCTCTACAACCACATCAAGACGAGATGACTCCTCCACAACGAGATGACTCCTCTACAACTACAACAAGACGAGATGACTCCTCCACAACGAGATGACTCCTCCACAACAAGATGACTCCTCCACAACGAGATGACTCCTCCACAACGAGATGACTCCTCCACAACGAGATGACTCCTCCACAACGAGATGACTCCTCCACAACGAGATGACTCCTCTACAACCACATCAAGACGAGATGACTCCTCCACAACGAGATGACTCCTCTACAACCACATCAAGACGAGATGACTCCTCCACAACGAGATGACTCCTCTACCTCGCCACGCCAGAAGACTTATTTATTTCAGGAAGCTGAAGACATGTATTGAAGGCCGTAATAAAGAGACAAGACAAATGTTTTTCATCCCAAATACCACCCTATTCCCTAAATAGCGTACTACTTTTGATAGGGCTCTTGTCCAAATTAGTACCATGTATAGGGAATAAGAATTGTGACGCAGACAACATGGACGCCAGTGGAGTACGGAAGAGAGGAGATGGAGGGAGCACTAATATAGAGGACAAGACGATCTCATTATTGATCAGGGTTCCGCTCCGTTTTTCCCATGGTGCACTGCCAGATGAGGCCTCGCTATACCTTTCCAACATGATGTTGTTTTATCGTCCCGATCTGGGATTTGAATCATGAGAAAGTGAATTAAGTCTTTTTTAAATTGTGATTCCTTCCACTGAGGATTAGCTAGCTAATTCCCCTCAGACTCACGCATATGTACACTGCTCAAAAAAATAAAAGGAACACTTAAACAACACAATGTAACTCCAAGTCAATCACACTTCTGTGAAATCAAACTGTCCACTTAGGAAGCAACACTGATTGACAATAAATTTGACATACTGTTGTGCAAATGGAATAGACAACAGGTGGAAATTATAGGCAATTAGCAAGACACCCCCAATAAAGGAGTGGTTCTGCAGGTGGTGACCACAGACCACTTCTCAGTTCCTATGGCTGATGTTTTGGTCACTTTTGAGGGAGGAGGGGAGAGAGGGAGGTAGCAGGGGAGGGAGGGAGGAGGGGAGAGAGGGAGGAGAGGGGAGGGAGAAACGGAGGAGAGGGGAGGGAGGGAGGAAGGGAGGGAGGGAGGGGGAGGAGGGGAGAGAGCTAGGGAGGAGGAGAAGGAGGGAGGGAAGGAAGGAGAGAGGGAGGAGGGGAGAGAGGAGGAGAGGGAGGGAGGTAGGGAGGGAGGAGGAGAGGGCGGGAGGAGGGGAGAGAGGGAGAGAACTAGGGAGGAGGAGAAGGATGGAGGGAAGGAAGGAGAGAGGGAGGAGGGGAGAGAGGAGGAGAGGGAGGGAGGTAGGGAGGGAGGGAAGAGAGGGAGGAAGGAGGGGAGAGAGGGAGGGAGGAGGGGAGAGATGGAGGGAGGAGGAGAAGGAGCAAGGGAGGGAGGGCGAGAGAGAAAGGAAGGAGGGGAGGGAGGAGGGAGGGGAGGAAAGAGGTAAGGAGTGGTTAATGGATCTAAATGGCTGGTGTACCAAAACAATCAGAGTCCTCCAGGGGCCATTGGAGGATCATTAAGGGAGACAGGCTGCTCACTCTGGGGCAAGGAAGACTTGAACACCGATCCCAGACCTCCAAGGACTGGGGGTGGGGAGGGACATGGCATGGATGGAGAGAGAGAAAGAGGGGGGGGGGGGAAGGGGGAAAGAGCGGAGAGGAGAGGGAGGGAGGAATAAGAGGGAGAGAGAAAGACACTGTATATATATAATATGACATTTGTAATGTCTTTATTCTTTTGAAACTTTTGTATGTGTAATGTTTACTGTTAATCTTTATTGTTTATTTCACTTTTGTATATTATCTACCTCGCTTGCTTTGGCAATGTTAACACATGTTTCCCATGCCAATAAAGCCTCTTGAATTGAATTGAATTGAAAGAACGAGAAGGAAGGAGAGAGATAGAGGGAGTGGAATAGAAGGAGGCCACCATCTCATATTTCCTTATGAGCTGTAACAGCGTGATGACATAACAACACCTTCCTAATGAGCTCTATGACATCCATATAAAGTATGATCTTGTCTGAAACACACACACACACACACACACACACACACACACACATGTACAGTAACTTAATGGCAGCAACACAGTGCAGCTTCTATAATCCATCTGACAGTAGAACATGTCAAGGGATAGGAGCAAGCAGATTGGCTGTTAGGTATTTCTATATTACGTCATATTGTTTGAAAACTAGGTATTTCATATCACACATTACTTCCAGAGGCCGAAAGAAAGGCTTCCAAACTGATAACAGAACAGACCAAATGACCATATGGGTAAATATTAAACCATTAACATGTGATCTGTTCCCTTTACAGTTTACAGGTCGGAGAACTACGACCAACCATCACTTAAACTAGTACAGCACTCTGACTAACGGGTAGAGCACTCTGACTAACAGGTGATACTAGTTAAACTAGTACAGCACTCTGACTAATGAGTAGAGCACTCTGACTAACAGGTGATACTAGTTAAACTAGTACAGCACTCTGACTAACGGGTAGATCACTCTGACTAACAGGTGATACTAGTTAAACTAGTACAGCACTCTGACTAACGGGTAGATCACTCTGACTAACAGGTGATACTAGTTAAACTAGTACAGCACTCTGACTAACGGGTAGATCACTCTGACTAACAGGTGATACTAGTTAAACTAGTACAGCACTCTGACTAACGGGTAGATCACTCTGACTAACAGGTGATACTAGTTAAACTAGTACAGCACTCTGACTAACGGGTAGATCACTCTGACTAACAGGTGATACTAGTTAAACTAGTACAGCACTCTGACTAACGGGTAGATCACTCTGACTAACAGGTGATACTAGTTAAACTAGTACAGCACTCTGACTAACGGGTAGATCACTCTGACTAACAGGTGATACTAGTTAAACTAGTACAGCACTCTGACTAACGGGTAGATCACTCTGACTAACAGGTGATACTAGTTAAACTAGTACAGCACTCTGACTAACGGGTAGATCACTCTGACTAACAGGTGATACTAGTTAAACTAGTACAGCACTCTGACTAACGGGTAGATCACTCTGACTAACAGGTGATACTAGTTAAACTAGTACAGCACTCTGACTAACGGGTAGATCACTCTTGACTAACAGGTGATACTAGTTAAACTAGTACAGCACTCTGACTAACGGGTAGATCACTCTGACTAACAGGTGATACTAGTTAAACTAGTACAGCACTCTGACTAACGGGTAGATCACTCTGACTAACAGGTGATACTAGTTAAACTAGTACAGCACTCTGACTAACAGGTGATACTAGTTAAACTAGTACAGCACTCTGACTAACAGGTGATACTAGTTAAACTAGTACAGCACTCTGACTAACAGGTGATACTAGTTAAACTAGTACAGCACTCTGACTAACAGGTGATACTAGTTAAACTAGTTAAACTAGTACAGCACTCTGACTAACAGGTGATACCAGTTAAACTAGTAAAGCACTCTGACTAACAGGTGATACTAGTTAAACTAGTACAGCACTCTGACTAACAGGTGATACTAGTTAAACTAGTACAGCACTCTGACTAACAGGTGATACTAGTTAAACTAGTTAAACTAGTACAGCACTCTGACTAACAGGTGATACTAGTTAAACTAGTTAAACTAGTACAGCACTCTGACTAACAGGTGATACTAGTTAAACTAGTACAGCACTCTGACTAACGGGTGACACTAGTTAAACTAGTACAGCACTCTGACTAACAGGTGATACTAGTTAAACTAGTACAGCACTCTGACTAACAGGTGATACTAGTTAAACTAGTTAAACTAGTACAGCACTCTGACTAACGGGTGATACTAGTTAAACTAGTACAGCACTCTGACTAACGGGTAGAGCACTCTGACTAACAGGTGATACCAGTTAAACTAGTTAAACTAGTACAGCACTCTGAGTAATGGGTGATACTAGTTAAACTAGTACAGCACTCTGAGTAATGGGTGACACTAGTTAAACTAGTACAGCACTCTGACTAACGGGTTAAACTAGTTAAACTAGTACAGCACTCTGACTAACGGGTTAAACTAGTTAAACTAGTACAGCACTCTGACTAACGGGTTAAACTAGTACAGCACTCTGACTAACAGGTGATACTAGTTAAACTAGTTAAACTAGTACAGCACTCTGAGTAATGGGTGATACTAGTTAAACTAGTTAAACTAGTACAGCACTCTGACTAACGGGTAGAGCACTCTGACTAACAGGTGATACCAGTTAAACTAGTTAAACTACTACAGCACTCTGAGTAATGGGTGATACTAGTTAAACTAGTACAGCACTCTGACTAACAGGTGATACTAGTTAAACTAGTACAGCACTCTGACTAATGAGTAGAGCACTCTGACTAACGGGTAGAGCACTCTGACTAACAGGTGATACCAGTTAAACTAGTTAAACTAGTACAGCACTCTGAGTAATGGGTGATACTAGTTAAACTAGTACAGCACTCTGACTAACGGGTAGAGCACTCTGACTAACAGGTGATACCAGTTAAACTAGTTAAACTAGTACAGCACTCTGACTAACGGGTAGAGCACTCTGACTAACAGGTGATACTAGTTAAACTAGTACAGCACTCTGACTAACAGGTGATACCAGTTAAACTAGTTAAACTAGTACAGCACTCTGAGTAATGGGTGATACTAGTTAAACTAGTACAGCACTCTGAGTAATGGGTGACACTAGTTAAACTAGTACAGCACTCTGACTAACGGGTTAAACTAGTTTAACTAGCACAGCACTCTGACTAACGGGTAGATCACTCTGACTAACGGGTGACACTAGTTAAACTAGTACAGCACTCTGACTAACGGGTAGAGCACTCTGACTAACGGGTGATACTAGTTAAACTAGTTAAACTAGTACAGCACTCTGACTAACGGGTTAAACTAGTTAAACTAGTACAGCACTCTGACTAACGGGTAGAGCACTCTGACTAACGGGTAGATCACTCTGACTAACGGGTTAAACTAGTTAAACTAGTACAGCACTCTGACTAACGGGTAGATCACTCTGACTAACAGGTGATACTAGTTAAACTAGTACAGCACTCTGACTAACGGGTAGATCACTCTGACTAACAGGTGATACTAGTTAAACTAGTACAGCACTCTGACTAACGGGTAGATCACTCTGACTAACAGGTGATACTAGTTAAACTAGTACAGCACTCTGACTAACGGGTAGATCACTCTGACTAACAGGTGATACTAGTTAAACTAGTACAGCACTCTGACTAACGGGTAGATCACTCTGACTAACAGGTGATACTAGTTAAACTAGTACAGCACTCTGACTAACGGGTAGATCACTCTGACTAACAGGTGATACTAGTTAAACTAGTACAGCACTCTGACTAACAGGTGATACTAGTTAAACTAGTACAGCACTCTGACTAACAGGTGATACTAGTTAAACTAGTTAAACTAGTACAGCACTCTGACTAACAGGTGATACCAGTTAAACTAGTACAGCACTCTGACTAACAGGTGATACTAGTTAAACTAGTACAGCACTCTGACTAACAGGTGATACTAGTTAAACTAGTTAAACTAGTACAGCACTCTGACTAACGGGTGATACTAGTTAAACTAGTTAAAATTGTACAGCACTCTGAGTAATGGGTGATACTAGTTAAACTAGTACAGCACTCTGAGTAATGGGTGACACTAGTTAAACTAGTACAGCACTCTGACTAACGGGTTACACTAGTTAAACTAGTACAGCACTCTGACTAACGGGTTAAACTAGTTAAACTACTACAGCACTCTGAGTAATGGGTGATACTAGTTAAACTAGTACAGCACTCTGACTAACGGGTTAAACTAGTTAAACTAGTACAGCACTCTGACTAACGGGTAGATCACTCTGACTAACAGGTGATACTAGTTAAACTAGTACAGCACTCTGACTAACGGGTAGATCACTCTGACTAACAGGTGATACTAGTTAAACTAGTACAGCACTCTGACTAACGGGTAGATCACTCTGACTAACAGGTGATACTAGTTAAACTAGTACAGCACTCTGACTAACGGGTAGATCACTCTGACTAACAGGTGATACTAGTTAAACTAGTACAGCACTCTGACTAACAGGTGATACTAGTTAAACTAGTACAGCACTCTGACTAACAGGTGATACTAGTTAAACTAGTACAGCACTCTGACTAACAGGTGATACTAGTTAAACTAGTACAGCACTCTGACTAACAGGTGATACTAGTTAAACTAGTTAAACTAGTACAGCACTCTGACTAACAGGTGATACCAGTTAAACTAGTAAAGCACTCTGACTAACAGGTGATACTAGTTAAACTAGTACAGCACTCTGACTAACAGGTGATACTAGTTAAACTAGTACAGCACTCTGACTAACAGGTGATACTAGTTAAACTAGTTAAACTAGTACAGCACTCTGACTAACAGGTGATACTAGTTAAACTAGTTAAACTAGTACAGCACTCTGACTAACAGGTGATACTAGTTAAACTAGTACAGCACTCTGACTAACGGGTGACACTAGTTAAACTAGTACAGCACTCTGACTAACAGGTGATACTAGTTAAACTAGTACAGCACTCTGACTAACAGGTGATACTAGTTAAACTAGTTAAACTAGTACAGCACTCTGACTAACGGGTGATACTAGTTAAACTAGTTAAACTAGTACAGCACTCTGACTAACGGGTAGAGCACTCTGACTAACAGGTGATACCAGTTAAACTAGTTAAACTAGTAAAGCACTCTGAGTAATGGGTGATACTAGTTAAACTAGTACAGCACTCTGAGTAATGGGTGACACTAGTTAAACTAGTACAGCACTCTGACTAACGGGTTAAACTAGTTAAACTAGTACAGCACTCTGACTAACGGGTTAAACTAGTTAAACTAGTACAGCACTCTGACTAACGGGTTAAACTAGTACAGCACTCTGACTAACAGGTGATACTAGTTAAACTAGTTAAACTAGTACAGCACTCTGACTAACGGGTAGAGCACTCTGACTAACGGGTAGAGCACTCTGACTAACAGGTGATACTAGTTAAACTAGTTAAACTAGTACAGCACTCGGAGTAATGGGTGATACTAGTTAAACTAGTACAGCACTCTGAGTAATGGGTGACACTAGTTAAACTAGTACAGCACTCTGACTAACAGGTGATACTAGTTAATCTAGTACAGCACTCTGACTAACGGGTGACACTAGTTAAACTAGTACAGCAATCTGACTAACAGGTGATACTAGTTAAACTAGTACAGCACTCTGACTAACAGGTGATACTAGTTAAACTAGTTAAACTAGTACAGCACTCTGACTAACGGGTGATACTAGTTAAACTAGTCAAACTAGTACAGCACTCTGACTAACGGGTAGAGCACTCTGACTAACAGGTGATACCAGTTAAACTAGTTAAACTAGTACAGCACTCTGAGTAATGGGTGATACTAGTTAAACTAGTACAGCACTCTGAGTAATGGGTGACACTAGTTAAACTAGTACAGCACTCTGACTAACGGGTTAAACTAGTTAAACTAGTACAGCACTCTGACTAACGGGTTAAACTAGTTAAACTAGTACAGCACTCTGACTAACGGGTTAAACTAGTACAGCACTCTGACTAACAGGTGATACTAGTTAAACTAGTTAAACTAGTACAGCACTCTGAGTAATGGGTGATACTAGTTAAACTAGTTAAACTAGTACAGCACTCTGACTAACGGGTAGAGCACTCTGACTAACAGGTGATACCAGTTAAACTAGTTAAACTACTACAGCACTCTGAGTAATGGGTGATACTAGTTAAACTAGTACAGCACTCTGACTAACAGGTGATACTAGTTAAACTAGTACAGCACTCTGACTAATGAGTAGAGCACTCTGACTAACGGGTAGAGCACTCTGACTAACAGGTGATACCAGTTAAACTAGTTAAACTAGTACAGCACTCTGAGTAATGGGTGATACTAGTTAAACTAGTACAGCACTCTGACTAACGGGTAGAGCACTCTGACTAACAGGTGATACCAGTTAAACTAGTTAAACTAGTACAGCACTCTGACTAACGGGTAGAGCACTCTGACTAACAGGTGATACTAGTTAAACTAGTACAGCACTCTGACTAACAGGTGATACCAGTTAAACTAGTTAAACTAGTACAGCACTCTGAGTAATGGGTGATACTAGTTAAACTAGTACAGCACTCTGAGTAATGGGTGACACTAGTTAAACTAGTACAGCACTCTGACTAACGGGTTAAACTAGTTTAACTAGCACAGCACTCTGACTAACGGGTAGATCACTCTGACTAACGGGTGACACTAGTTAAACTAGTACAGCACTCTGACTAACGGGTAGAGCACTCTGACTAACGGGTGATACTAGTTAAACTAGTTAAACTAGTACAGCACTCTGACTAACGGGTTAAACTAGTTAAACTAGTACAGCACTCTGACTAACGGGTAGAGCACTCTGACTAACGGGTAGATCACTCTGACTAACGGGTTAAACTAGTTAAACTAGTACAGCACTCTGACTAACGGGTAGATCACTCTGACTAACAGGTGATACTAGTTAAACTAGTACAGCACTCTGACTAACGGGTAGATCACTCTGACTAACAGGTGATACTAGTTAAACTAGTACAGCACTCTGACTAACGGGTAGATCACTCTGACTAACAGGTGATACTAGTTAAACTAGTACAGCACTCTGACTAACGGGTAGATCACTCTGACTAACAGGTGATACTAGTTAAACTAGTACAGCACTCTGACTAACAGGTGATACTAGTTAAACTAGTACAGCACTCTGACTAACAGGTGATACTAGTTAAACTAGTTAAACTAGTACAGCACTCTGACTAACAGGTGATACCAGTTAAACTAGTACAGCACTCTGACTAACAGGTGATACTAGTTAAACTAGTACAGCACTCTGACTAACAGGTGATACTAGTTAAACTAGTTAAACTAGTACAGCACTCTGACTAACGGGTGATACTAGTTAAACTAGTTAAACTAGTACAGCACTCTGACTAACGGGTAGAGCACTCTGACTAACAGGTGATACCAGTTAAACTAGTTAAACTACTACAGCACTCTGAGTAATGGGTGATACTAGTTAAACTAGTTAAACGAGTACAGCACTCTAACTAACGGGTGATACTAGTTAAACTAGTACAGCACTCTGACTAACGGGTTAAACTAGTACAGCACTCTGACTAACGGGTGACACTAGTTAAACTAGTACAGCACTCTGACTAACGGGTTAAACTAGTACAGCACTCTGACTAACAGGTGATACTAGTTAAACTAGTACAGCACTCTGACTAACGGGTGACACTAGTTAAACTAGTACAGCACTGATACTAGTTAAACTAGTACAGCACTCTGACTAACGGGTGACACTAGTTAAACTAGTACAGCACTCTGACTAACGGGTTAAACTAGTACAGCACTCTGACTAACGGGTGATACTAGTTAAACTAGTACAGCACTCTGACTAACGGGTAGATCACTCTGACTAACGGGTGACACTAGTTAAACTAGTACAGCACTCTGACTAACGGGTAGAGCACTCTGACTAACGGGTGATACTAGTTAAACTAGTACAGCACTCTGACTAATGAGTAGAGCACTCTGACTAACAGGTGATACTAGTTTAACTAGTACAGCACTCTGACTAACGGGTAGAGCACTCTGACTAACAGGTGATACTAGTTAAACTAGTACAGCACTCTGACTAATGAGTAGAGCACTCTGACTAACAGGTGATACTAGTTAAACTAGTACAGCACTCTGACTAACGGGTAGATCACTCTGACTAACAGGTGATACTAGTTAAACTAGTACAGCACTCTGACTAACGGGTGATACTAGTTAAACTAGTTAAACTAGTACAGCACTCTGACTAACGGGTGATATCACTTAAACTAGTACAGCACTCTGACTAACGGGTGACACTAGTTAAACTAGTACAGCACTCTGACTAACGGGTGACACTAGTTAAACTAGTACAGCACTCTGACTAACGGGCGATATCACTTAAAGTAGTACAGCACCCTGACTAACGAGTTAAACTAGTACAGCACTCTCACTAACGGGTGCAACACATATAGCCTCTTACAAGACATGCCTCAAAACGTTAATGAGACAGAAACAATGATACCACTCAGCCACTAGCGTTCAAAAGGGTTTGGTACTATATTTTGAATTACAGTAAACAGTAATTGGCCAGTAAGTTACTGTAGAATTTCAGGACAAGTTCTGATTTACTAAAACACAGTATATTATTGTGTACTGTGTGGGTACAGCATTCTCACTCACGGGTCTAACAAATATAGCCTCTTACAAGGCACGCCTAAAAATATGTTAATGAGCCAGAGGTCCTTTCCCCGCCCATATTTCCCACAATCCACCAAAATATATTCTGCAAAACTCATTTAAGGTATTTTACAGGGTATTTTACAGTGTTTTACTGTTAAAATGACAGAAAACCCTTACAGTATGCTTTAAAATACATTTACGGTATTTTACTTAAAAAAAAACATTTACAGTAATTTTATTTAAAAAAACATTTACGGTAATTTTACTGTAGAAATGACAGAAACGTTTTACAGTCACTAATGGATGGTCTGAACTGCTCACACTATTAAACCAGCATGTGGAGGTTTTCTGAGCTGAGGAACATCGGCATCCTTCTTCACACCTCGCCGACACACAGTCCGCTTCCCAAATTACACACTATTCCCTTTATAGTCCACTACTTTTGACCAGGGCCCATAGGGAATAGGGTGTACTAATTTAGACCAGGGCCTATAGTCTCCCTCTCAGCCCGTCTCCCTCTCCGCCCGTCTCCCTCTCTGCCCGTCTCCCTCTCCGCCCGTCTCCCTCTCCGCCCCTCTCCCTCTCCGCCCGTCTCCCTCTCCGCCCGTCTCCCTCTCAGCCCGTCTCCCTCTCTGCCCGTCTCCCTCTCAGCCCGTCTCCCTCTCAGCCTGTCTCCCTCTCAGCCTGTCTCCCTCTCTGCCCGTCTCCCTCTCAGCCCCTCCCTCTCAGCCCGTCTCCCTCTCTGCCCGTCTCCCTCTCTGCCCGTCTCCCTCTCAGCCCGTCTCCCTCTCCGCCTGTCTCCCTAACACACTCCTCTCCGCCCGTCTCCCTCTCCGCCCGTCTCCCTCTCTGCCCGTCTCCCTCTCAGCCCGTCTCCCTCTCAGCCCGTCTCCCTCTCCGCCCGTCTCCCTCTCTGCCCGTCTCCCTCTCCGCCCGTCTCCCTCTCCGCCCGTCTCCCTCTCCGCCCGTCTCCCTCTCAGCCCGTCTCCCTCTCAGCCTGTCTCCCTCTCCGCCCGTCTCCCTCTCCGCCCGTCTCCCTCTCCACCCGTCTCCCTCTCTGCCCGTCTCCCTCTCTGCCCGTCTCCCTAACACAATCCTCTCCGCCCGTCTCCCTCTCTGCCCCTCTCCCTCTTAGCCCGTCTCCCTCTCCGCCCGTCTCCCTAACACACTCCTCTCTGCCCGTCTCCCTCTCTGCCCGTCTCCCTCTCTGCCCGTCTCCCTAACACACTCCTCTCAGCCCGTCTCCCTCTCTGCCCGTCTCCCTCTCTGCCCGTCTCCCTAACACCCTCCTCTCCGCCCGTCTCCCTCTCTGCCCGTCTCCCTAACACCCTCCTCTCCGCCCGTCTCCCTCTCCGCCCGTCTCCCTCTCCGACCAACTCCCTAGCACCTTCCTCTCCGCCCGTCTCCCTAACACACTCCTCTCTGCCCGTCTCCCTAACACACTCCTCTCCGCCCGTCTCCCTCTCAGCCCGTCTCCTTCTCCGCCCGTCTCCCTCTCCGCCCGTCTCCCTCTCCGCCCGTCTCCCTCTCCGCCCGTCTCCCTCTCCGCCCGTCTCCCTCTCAGCCCGTCTCCCTCTCCGCCCAACTCCCTAACACCCTCCTCTCTGCCCGTCTCCCTAACACCCTCCTCTCCGCCCGTCTCCCTCTCCGCCCGTCTCCCTCTCCGCCCGTCTCCCTCTCCGCCCGTCTCCCTCTCCGCCCGTCTCCCTCTCCACCCAACTCCCTAACACCCTCCTCTCCGCCCGTCTCCCTAACACACTCCTCTCTGCCCGTCTCCCTAACACACTCCTCTCCGCCCGTCTCCCTCTCAGCCCGTCTCCCTCTCCGCCCGTCTCCCTCTCCGCCCGTCTCCCTCTCCGCCCGTCTCCCTCTCCGCCCGTCTCCCTCTCCGCCCGTCTCCCTCTCCGCCCGTCTCCCTCTCCGCCCGTCTCCCTCTCCACCCGTCTCCCTCTCCGCCCGTCTCCCTCTCAGCCCGTCTCCCTCTCAGCCCGTCTCCCTCTCCGCCCGTCTCCCTCTCCGCCCAACTCCCTAACACCCTCCTCTCCGCCCGTCTCCCTAACACACTCCTCTCTGCCCGTCTCCCTAACACACTCCTCTCCGCCCGTCTCCCTCTCAGCCCGTCTCCCTCTCCGCCCGTCTCCCTCTCCGCCCGTCTCCCTCTCCGCCCGTCTCCCTCTCCGCCCGTCTCCCTCTCCGCCCGTCTCCCTCTCCACCCGTCTCCCTCTCCGCCCGTCTCCCTCTCAGCCCGTCTCCCTCTCAGCCCGTCTCCCTCTCCGCCCGTCTCCCTCTCCGCCCAACTCCCTAACACACTCCTCTCTCCACACGGTTCCTTAAGAGTCTTGGTAAAGGATTTACTTTATTTCATGTGGTTTGGTGTGAACCTCAAGCAACCAGGAGCCAGAGAGGGAGATTCACAGAGCAGTATGTTCACTCACATGTTAATCCAGGAGCCCTGCTGAGTTGGTTGCTGTTCACTGATCTCCTCCCTCTCTTCTTTCTTCACTGCACACTCTCTCTCTCTCCTTCCATCTCTCTCTCTCTCTCTCTCTCTCTCTCTCCTTCCATCTCTCTCTCTCTCTCTCTCTCTCTCTCTCTCTCCTTCCATCTCTCTCTCTCTCTCTAACAGGTGATATCAGACAGAGAGAGAGAGAGAGAGAGAGAGAGAGAGAGAGAGAGGGAGAGAGAGAGAGAGAGAGACAGAGAGAGAGAGAGACTGATAGCACATGGGGGAGGAGTGACAGTATAGCAGATACATAGGAAGGAATTCAAAGAAGGCTGGCAGAGGGACCTATGATCAGGAAAGAGGGTTGTGCATTATATCTCCTTAATGATTCTATGTGTCAGTGTGTCAAAACCTCCTCTAGTGGGGTAGTGGTAGTCAGAGAGTAATGGTAGATGGTAGTGGTAGTCAGAGAGTAGTGGTAGAGGGTAGTGGTAGTCAGAGCGTACTGGTAGAGGGTAGTGGTAGTCAGAGGGTAGTGGTAGTCAGAGGGTAGTGGTAGTCAGAGGATAGTGGTAGTCAGAGGGTAGTGGTAGTCAGAGGGTAGTGGTAGAGGGTAGTTAGAATCAGAGGGTAGTGGTAGTCAGAGAGTAGTGGTAGTCAGAGAGTAGTGGTAGTCAGAGGGTAGTGGTAGTCAGAGGGTAGTGGTAGTCAGAGGTAGTGGTAGTCAGAGGGTAGTGGTAGTCAGAGGGTAGTGGTAGAGGGTAGTGGTAGTCAGAAAGGAGTGGTAGTCAGATGGTAGTCAGAGGGTAGTGGTAGTCAGAGGTAGTGGTAGTCAGAGGGTAGTGGTAGAGAGTGGTGGTAGTCAGAGAGAAGTGGTAGAGGGTAGTGGTAGAGGGTAGTGGTAGTCAGAGAGTAGTGGTAGTCAGAGAGTAGTGGTAGAGAGTGGTGGTAGTCAGAGAGTCGTGGTAGAGGGTAGTGGTAGAGGGTAGTGGTAGACAGAGGGTAGTGGTAGTCAGAGAGCAGTGGTAGTCAGAGGGTCGTGGTAGTCAGAGGGTAGTGGTAGTCAGAGCGTAGTGGTAGTCAGAGGGTTGTGGTAGTCAGAGGGTCGTGGTAGTCAGAGGGTAGTGGTAGTCAGAGGGTAGTGGTAGTCAGAGAGTAGTGGTAGTCAGAGGGTCGTGGTAGTCAGAGAGAAGTGGTAGTCAGTGAGTAGTGGTAGTCAGAGAGTAGTGGTAGTCAGAGAGTAGTGGTAGTAAGAGGGTCGTGGTAGTGAGAGAGTAGTGGTAGTCAGAGAGTAGTGGTAGTCAGAGGGTCGAGGTAGTCAGAGGGTCGTGGTAGTCAGAGGGTAGTGGTAGTCAGAGGGTAGTGGTAGTCAGAGAGTAGTCGTAGTGAGAGGGTCGTGGTAGTCAGAGAGTAGTGGTAGTGAGAGGGTCGTGGTAGTGAGAGAATGTGTATTATAAAACACAAAGCCTTACTCTCAACCAGCTTTACCGCTATAAACACTCATCCAATAGAAAGCAGAGATAGGCTAGAAAACACATCCAATAGAAAGCAGAGATAGGCTAGAAAACACATCCAATAGAAAGCAGAGATAGGCTAGAAACACTCATCCAATAGAAATCAGAGATAGGCTAGAAACACTCATCCAATAGAAAGCAGAGATAGGCTAGAAAACACATCCAATAGAAAGCAGAGATAGGCTAGAGACACACATCCAATAGAAAGCAGAGATAGGCTAGAACCACACATCCAATAGAAAGACACATCCAATAGAAAGCAGAGATAGGCTAGAAAACACATCCAATAGAAAGCAGAGATAGGCTAGAAAACACATCCAATAGAAAGCAGAGATAGGCTAGAAAACACATCCAATAGAAAGCAGAGATAGGCTAGATCCACTCATCCAATAGAAAGCAGAGATAGGCTAGAAACACTAATCCAATAGAAAGCAGAGATAGGCTAGAGACACACATCCAATAGAAAGCAGAGATGGGCTAGAACCACTCATCCAATAGAAAGCAGAGATAGGCTAGAACCACTCATCCAATAGAAAACAGAGATAGGCTAGAACCACTCATCCAATAGAAAGCAGAGATAGGCTAGAAACACACATCCAATAGAAAGACACATCCAATAGAAAGCAGAGATACGCTAGAACCACACATCCAATAGAAAGCAGAGATAGGCAAGAAACACTCATCCAATAGAAACACACATCCAATAGAAAGCAGAGATAGGCTAGAACCACACATCCAATAGAAAGACACATCCAATAGAAAGCAGAGATAGGCTAGAACCACACATCCAATAGAAAGCAGAGATAGGCTAGAACCACACATCCAATAGAAAGCAGAGATAGGCTAGAAACACTCATCCAATAGAAACACACATCCAATAGAAAGCAGAAATAGGCTAGAACCACACATCCAATAGAAAGCAGAGATAGGCTAGAACCACTCATCCAATAGAAAGACACATCCAATAGAAAGCAGAGATAGGCTAGAACCACACATCCAATAGAAAGCAGAGATAGGCTAGAACCACTCATCCAATAGAAAGACACATCCAATAGAAATCAGAGATAGGCTAGAACCACACATCCAATAGAAAGACACATCCAATAGAAATCAGAGATAGGCTAGAACCACACATCCAATAGAAAGCAGAGATAGGCTAGAACCACTCTTCCAATAGAAAGACACATCCAGTAGAAAGCAGAGATAGGCTAGAACCACACATCCAATAGAAAGCAGAGATAGGCTAGAACCACTCATCCAATAGAAAGACACATCCAATAGAAAGCAGAGATAGGCTAGAACCAGACATCCAATAGAAAGACACATCCAATAGAAAGCAGAGATAGGCTAGAACCACATCCAATAGAAAGCAGAGATAGGCTAGAACCACACATCCAATAGAAAGACACATCCAATAGAAAGCAGAGATAGGCTAGAACCACACATCCAATAGAAAGCAGAGATAGGCTAGAACCACTCATCCAATAGAAAGCAGAGATAGGCTAGAACCACACATCCAATAGAAAGCAGAGATAGGCTAGAACCACACATCCAATAGAAAGACACATCCAATAGAAAGCAGAGATAGGCTAGAACCACACATCCAATAGAAAGCAGAGATAGGCTAGAACCACTCATCCAATAGAAAGCAGAGATAGGCTAGATCCACTCATCCAATAGAAAGCAGAGATAGGCTAGAACCACACATCCAATAGAAAGCAGAGATAGGCTAGAACCACTCATCCAATAGAAAGCAGAGATAGGCTAGAACCACTCATCCAATAGAAAGCAGAGATAGGCTAGAACCACACATCCAATAGAAAGCAGAGATAGGCTAGAACCACACATCCAATAGAAAGCAGAGATAGGCTAGATAGAAAGCAGAGATAGGCTAGAACCACATCCAATAGAAAGCAGAGATAGGCTAGAAACAATCCAATAGAAAGCAGAGATAGGCTAGAACCACATCCAATAGAAAGCAGAGATAGGCTAGAACCACTCATCCAATAGAAAGCAGAGATAGGCTAGAACCACATCCAATAGAAAGCAGAGATAGGCTAGAACCACTCATCCAATAGAAAGCAGAGATAGGCTAGAACCACATCCAATAGAAAGCAGAGATAGGCTAGAGACACTCATCCAATAGAAAGCAGAGATAGGCTAGAACCACATCCAATAGAAAGCAGAGATAGGCTAGAACCACTCATCCAAAAGCAGAGATAGGCTAAAGAAAGCAGAGATAGGCTAGAACCACTCATCAGAGATAGGCTAGAAACACTCATCCAATAGAAAGCAGAGATAGGCTAGAACCACATCCAATAGAAAGCAGAGATAGGCTAGAACCACTCATCCAATAGAAAGCAGAGATAGGCTAGAACCACATCCAATAGAAAGCAGACATAGGCTAGAACCACACATCCAATAGAAAGCAGAGATCCAATAGAAAGCAGAGATAGGCTAGAACCACATCCAATAGAAAGCAGAGATAGGCTAGAACCACTCATCCAATAGAAAGCAGAGATAGGCTAGAACCACTCATCCAATAGAAAGCAGAGATAGGCTACCACATCCAATAGAAAGCAGAGATAGGCTAGAACCACTCATCCAATAGAAAGCAGAGATAGGCTAGAACCACATCCAATAGAAAGCAGAGATAGGCTAGAACCACTCATCCAATAGAAAGCAGAGATAGGCTAGAACCACTCATCCAATAGAAAGCAGAGATAGGCTAGAACCACATCCAATAGAAAGCAGAGATAGGCTAGAACCACTCATCCAATAGAAAGCAGAGATAGGCTAGAACCACTCATCCAATAGAAAGCAGAGATAGGCTAGAACCACTCATCCAATAGAAAGCAGAGATAGGCTAGAACCACTCATCCAATAGAAAGCAGAGATAGGCTAGAACCACTCATCCAATAGAAAGCAGAGATAGGCTAGAACCACACATCCAATAGAAAGCAGAGATAGGCTAGAACCACTCATCCAATAGAAAGCAGAGATAGGCTAGAACCACTCATCCAATAGAAAGCAGAGATAGGCTAGAACCACTCATCCAATAGAAAGCAGAGATAGGCTAGAACCACATCCAATAGAAAGCAGAGATAGGCTAGAACCACTCATCCAATAGAAAGCAGAGATAGGCTAGAACCACTCATCCAATAGAAAGCAGAGATAGGCTAGAACCACTCATCCAATAGAAAGCAGAGATAGGCTAGAACCACTCATCCAATAGAAATCAGAGATAGGCTAGAACCACATCCAATAGAAAGCAGAGATAGGCTAGAACCACATCCAATAGAAAGCAGAGATAGGCTAGAACCACTCATCCAATAGAAATCAGAGATAGGCTAGAACCACATCCAATAGAAAGCAGAGATAGGCTAGAACCACACATCCAATAGAAAGCAGAGATAGGCTAGAACCACTCATCCAATAGAAAGCAGAGATAGGCTAGAACCACATCCAATAGAAAGCAGAGATAGGCTAGAGACACTCATCCAATAGAAAGCAGAGATAGGCTAGAACCACATCCAATAGAAAGCAGAGATAGGCTAGAACCACTCATCCAATAGAAAGCAGAGATAGGCTAGAACCACACATCCAATAGAAAGCAGAGATAGGCTAGAGACACTCATCCAATAGAAATCAGAGATAGGCTAGAACCACTCATCCAATAGAAAGCAGAGATAGGCTAGAACCACTCATCCAATAGAAAGCAGAGATAGGCTAGAGACACTCATCCAATAGAAAGCAGAGATAGGCTAGAACCACTCATCCAATAGAAAGCAGAGATAGGCTAGAGACACTCATCCAATAGAAAGCAGAGATAGGCTAGAGACACTCATCCAATAGAAAGCAGAGATAGGCTAGAACCACTCATCCAATAGAAAGCAGAGATAGGCTAGAACCACTCATCCAATAGAAAGCAGAGATAGGCTAGAACCAACATCCAATAGAAAGCAGAGATAGGCTAGAACCACACATCCAATAGACACACATCCAATAGAAAGCAGAGATAGGCTAGAACCACACATCCAATAGAAAGCAGAGATAGGCTAGAACCACACATCCAATAGAAAGCAGAGATAGGCTAGAAAATCAATAGAAAGATCCACATCCAATAGAAAGCAGAGATAGGCTAGAACCACACATCCAATAGAAAGCAGAGATAGGCTAGAACCACTCATCCAATAGAAAGCAGAGATAGGCTAGAACCACTCATCCAATAGAAAGCAGAGATAGGCTAGAACCACTCATCCAATAGAAAGCAGAGATAGGCTAGAACCACATCCAATAGAAAGCAGAGATAGGCTAGAACCACTCATCCAATAGAAAGCAGAGATAGGCTAGAACCACTCATCCAATAGAAAGCAGAGATAGGCTAGAACCACTCATCCAATAGAAAGCAGAGATAGGCTAGAACCACTCATCCAATAGAAAGCAGAGATAGGCTAGAACCACATCCAATAGAAAGCAGAGATAGGCTAGAACCACATCCAATAGAAAGCAGAGATAGGCTAGAACCACTCATCCAATAGAAAGCAGAGATAGGCTAGAACCACACATCCAATAGAAAGCAGAGATAGGCTAGAACCACACATCCAATAGAAAGCAGAGATAGGCTAGAACCACTCATCCAATAGAAAGCAGAGATAGGCTAGAACCACATCCAATAGAAAGCAGAGATAGGCTAGAGACACTCATCCAATAGAAAGCAGAGATAGGCTAGAACCACATCCAATAGAAAGCAGAGATAGGCTAGAACCACTCATCCAATAGAAAGCAGAGATAGGCTAGAACCACACATCCAATAGAAAGCAGAGATAGGCTAGAGACACTCATCCAATAGAAATCAGAGATAGGCTAGAACCACTCATCCAATAGAAAGCAGAGATAGGCTAGAACCACTCATCCAATAGAAAGCAGAGATAGGCTAGAGACACTCATCCAATAGAAAGCAGAGATAGGCTAGAGACACTCATCCAATAGAAAGCAGAGATAGGCTAGAACCACTCATCCAATAGAAAGCAGAGATAGGCTAGAACCACTCATCCAATAGAAAGCAGAGATAGGCTAGAAAACACATCCAATAGAAAGCAGAGATAGGCTAGAGACACACATCCAATAGAAAGCAGAGATAGGCTAGAACCACACATCCAATAGAAAGCAGAGATAGGCTAGAACCACTCATCCAATAGAAAGCAGAGATAGGCTAGAAAACACATCCAATAGAAAGCAGAGATAGGCTAGAACCACACATCCAATAGAAAGCAGAGATAGGCTAGAAAACACATCCAATAGAAAGCAGAGATAGGCTAGAACCACATCCAATAGAAAGCAGAGATAGGCTAGAGACACTCATCCAATAGAAAGCAGAGATATGCTAGAACCACTCATCCAATAGAAAGCAGAGATAGGCTAGAACCACTCATCCAATAGAAAGCAGAGATAGGCTAGAACCACTCATCCAATAGAAAGCAGAGATAGGCTAGAACCACTCATCCAATAGAAAGCAGAGATAGGCTAGAACCACTCATCCAATAGAAAGCAGAGATAGGCTAGAACCACTCATCCAATAGAAAGCAGAGATAGGCTAGAACCACACATCCAATAGAAAGCAGAGATAGGCTAGAACCACACATCCAATAGAAAGCAGAGATAGGCTAGAACCACACATCCAATAGAAAGCAGAGATAGGCTAGAACCACACATCCAATAGAAAGCAGAGATAGGCTAGAACCACACATCCAATAGAAAGCAGAGATAGGCTAGAACCACACATCCAATAGAAAGCAGAGATAGGCTAGAACCACTCATCCAATAGAAAGCAGAGATAGGCTAGAACCACATCCAATAGAAAGCAGAGATAGGCTAGAACCACATCCAATAGAAAGCAGAGATAGGCTAGAACCACTCATCCAATAGAAAGCAGAGATAGGCTAGAACCACACATCCAATAGAAAGCAGAGATAGGCTAGAGACACACATCCAATAGAAAGCAGAGATAGGCTAGAACCACTCATCCAATAGAAAGCAGAGATAGGCTAGAACCACTCATCCAATAGAAAGCAGAGATAGGCTAGAACCACACATCCAATAGAAATCAGAGATAGGCTAGAACCACTCATCCAATAGAAAGCAGAGATAGGCTAGAACCACATCCAATAGAAAGCAGAGATAGGCTAGAACCACTCATCCAATAGAAAGCAGAGATAGGCTAGAACCACACATCCAATAGAAATCAGAGATAGGCTAGAGACACACATCCAATAGAAAGCAGAGATAGGCTAGAACCACTCATCCAATAGAAAGCAGAGATAGGCTAGAACCACTCATCCAATAGAAAGCAGAGATAGGCTAGAACCACACATCCAATAGAAAGCAGAGATAGGCTAGAACCACTCATCCAATAGAAAGCAGAGATAGGCTAGAACCACATCCAATAGAAAGCAGAGATAGGCTAGAACCACATCCAATAGAAAGCAGAGATAGGCTAGAACCACTCATCCAATAGAAAGCAGAGATAGGCTAGAACCACACATCCAATAGAAAGCAGAGATAGGCTAGAACCACACATCCAATAGAAAGCAGAGATAGGCTAGAACCACTCATCCAATAGAAAGCAGAGATAGGCTAGAACCACTCATCCAATAGAAAGCAGAGATAGGCTAGAACCACTCATCCAATAGAAAGCAGAGATAGGCTAGAACCACACATCCAATAGAAAGCAGAGATAGGCTAGAACCACTCATCCAATAGAAAGCAGAGATAGGCAGAACATCCAATAGAAAGCAGAGATAGGCTAGAACCACTCATCCAATAGAAAGCAGAGATAGGCTAGAACCACTCATCCAATAGAAAGCAGAGATAGGCTAGAACCACATCCAATAGAAAGCAGAGATAGGCTAGAACCACTCATCCAATAGAAAGCAGAGATAGGCTAGAACCACACATCCAATAGAAAGCAGAGATAGGCTAGAACCACTCATCCAATAGAAAGCAGAGATAGGCTAGAACCACACATCCAATAGAAAGCAGAGATAGGCTAGAACCACTCATCCAATAGAAAGCAGAGATAGGCTAGAACCACACATCCAATAGAAAGCAGAGATAGGCTAGAACCACACATCCAATAGAAAGCAGAGATAGGCTAGAACCACTCATCCAATAGAAAGCAGAGATAGGCTAGAACCACATCCAATAGAAAGCAGAGATAGGCTAGAACCACACATCCAATAGAAAGCAGACATCCAATAGAACCACACATCCAATAGAAAGCAGAGATAGGCTAGAAAACACATCCAATAGAAAGCAGAGATAGGCTAGAACCACACATCCAATAGAACCAATAGAACCACACATCCAATAGCAGAGATAGGCTAGAGACCACTCATCCAATAGAAAGCAGAGATAGGCTAGAACCACATCCAATAGAAAGCAGAGATAGGCTAGAACCACTCATCCAATAGAAAGCAGAGATAGGCTAGAACCACACATCCAATAGAAAGCAGAGATAGGCTAGAACCACTCATCCAATAGAAAGCAGAGATAGGCTAGAACCACTCATCCAATAGAAAGCAGAGATAGGCTAGAACCACTCATCCAATAGAAAGCAGAGATAGGCTAGAGACACTCATCCAATAGAAAGCAGAGATAGGCTAGAACCACTCATCCAATAGAAAGCAGAGATAGGCTAGAGACACTCATCCAATAGAAAGCAGAGATAGGCTAGAGACACTCATCCAATAGAAAGCAGAGATAGGCTAGAACCACTCATCCAATAGAAAGCAGAGATAGGCTAGAACCACTCATCCAATAGAAAGCAGAGATAGGCTAGAAAACACATCCAATAGAAAGCAGAGATAGGCTAGAACCACACATCCAATAGAAAGCAGAGATAGGCTAGAACCACTCATCCAATAGAAAGCAGAGATAGGCTAGAACCACTCATCCAATAGAAAGCAGAGATAGGCTAGAACCACACATCCAATAGAAAGCAGAGATAGGCTAGAACCACATCCAATAGAAAGCAGAGATAGGCTAGAACCACTCATCCAATAGAAAGCAGAGATAGGCTAGAACCACTCATCCAATAGAAAGCAGAGATAGGCTAGAACCACTCATCCAATAGAAAGCAGAGATAGGCTAGAACCACTCATCCAATAGAAAGCAGAGATAGGCTAGAACCACTCATCCAATAGAAAGCAGAGATAGGCTAGAACCACTCATCCAATAGAAAGCAGAGATAGGCTAGAACCACATCCAATAGAAAGCAGAGATAGGCTAGAACCACATCCAATAGAAAGCAGAGATAGGCTAGAACCACTCATCCAATAGAAAGCAGAGATAGGCTAGAACCACATCCAATAGAAAGCAGAGATAGGCTAGAACCACACATCCAATAGAAAGCAGAGATAGGCTAGAACCACTCATCCAATAGAAAGCAGAGATAGGCTAGAACCACATCCAATAGAAAGCAGAGATAGGCTAGAGACACTCATCCAATAGAAAGCAGAGATAGGCTAGAACCACATCCAATAGAAAGCAGAGATAGGCTAGAACCACTCATCCAATAGAAAGCAGAGATAGGCTAGAACCACACATCCAATAGAAAGCAGAGATAGGCTAGAACCACTCATCCAATAGAAATCAGAGATAGGCTAGAACCACTCATCCAATAGAAAGCAGAGATAGGCTAGAACCACTCATCCAATAGAAAGCAGAGATAGGCTAGAGACACTCATCCAATAGAAAGCAGAGATAGGCTAGAGACACACCAATAGAAAGCAGAGATAGGCTAGAACCACTCATCCAATAGAAAGCAGAGATAGGCTAGAACCACTCATCCAATAGAAAGCAGAGATAGGCTAGAACCACTCACACAGAGATAGGCTAGAACCACACATCCATAGAAAGCAGAGATAGGCTAGAGACACACATCCAATAGAAAGCAGAGATAGGCTAGAACCACACATCCAATAGAAAGCAGAGATAGGCTAGAACCACTCATCCAATAGAAAGCAGAGATAGGCTAGAACCACACATCCAATAGAAAGCAGAGATAGGCTAGAACCACACATCCAATAGAAAGCAGAGATAGGCTAGAACCACATCATCAATAGAAAGCAGAGATAGGCTAGAACCACATCCAATAGAAAGCAGAGATAGGCTAGAGAAAGCAGAGATAGGCTAGAACCACTCATCCAATAGAAAGCAGAGATAGGCTAGAACCACTCATCCAATAGAAAGCAGAGATAGGCTAGAACCACTCATCCAATCCAGATAGAGAAGCATCCAATAGAAAGCAGAGATAGGCTAGAACCACTCATCCAATAGAAATCAGAGATAGGCTAGAACCACTCATCCAATAGAAAGCAGAGATAGGCTAGAACCACACATCCAATAGAAAGCAGAGATAGGCTAGAACCACACATCCAATAGAAAGCAGAGATAGGCTAGAACCACACATCCAATAGAAAGCAGAGATAGGCTAGAACCACACATCCAATAGAAAGCAGAGATAGGCTAGAACCACACATCCAATAGAAAGCAGAGATAGGCTAGAACCACACATCCAATAGAAAGCAGAGATAGGCTAGAACCACACATCCAATAGAAAGCAGAGATAGGCTAGAACCACTCATCCAATAGAAAGCAGAGATAGGCTAGAACCACATCCAATAGAAAGCAGAGATAGGCTAGAACCACTCATCCAATAGAAAGCAGAGATAGGCTAGAACCACTCATCCAATAGAAAGCAGAGATAGGCTAGAACCACTCATCCAATAGAAAGCAGAGATAGGCTAGAACCACTCATCCAATAGAAAGCAGAGATAGGCTAGAACCACACATCCAATAGAAAGCAGAGATAGGCAGAGATAGAAAGCTAGGCTAGACCACTCATCCAATAGAAAGCAGAGATAGGCTAGAACCACATCCAATAGAAAGCAGAGATAGGCTAGAACCACTCATCCAATAGAAAGCAGAGATAGGCTAGAACCACAGAAAGCAGAGATAGGCTAGAACCACACATCCAATAGAAAGCAGAGATAGGCTAGAGACCACTCATCCAATAGAAAGCAGAGATAGGCTAGAACCACTCATCCAATAGAAAGCAGAGATAGGCTAGAACCACACATCCAATAGAAAGCAGAGATAGGCTAGAACCACACATCCAATAGAAAGCAGAGATAGGCTAGAACCACTCATCCAATAGAAAGCAGAGATAGGCTAGAACCACATCCAATAGAAAGCAGAGATAGGCTAGAACCACATCCAATAGAAAGCAGAGATAGGCTAGAACCACTCATCCAATAGAAAGCAGAGATAGGCTAGAACCACACATCCAATAGAAAGCAGAGATAGGCTAGAACCACACATCCAATAGAAAGCAGAGATAGGCTAGAACCACTCATCCAATAGAAAGCAGAGATAGGCTAGAACCACTCATCCAATAGAAAGCAGAGATAGGCTAGAACCACTCATCCAATAGAAAGCAGAGATAGGCTAGAACCACACATCCAATAGAAAGCAGAGATAGGCTAGAACCACTCATCCAATAGAAAGCAGAGATAGGCTAGAACCACACATCCAATAGAAAGCAGAGATAGGCTAGAACCACTCATCCAATAGAAAGCAGAGATAGGCTAGAACCACTCATCCAATAGAAAGCAGAGATAGGCTAGAACCACACATCCAATAGAAAGCAGAGATAGGCTAGAACCACACATCCAATAGAAAGCAGAGATAGGCTAGAACCACATCCAATAGAAAGCAGAGATAGGCTAGATATCCAATAGACCACTCATCCAATAGAAAGCAGAGATAGGCTAGAACCACATCCAATAGAAAGCAGAGATAGGCTAGAACCACTCATCCAATAGAAAGCAGAGATAGGCTAGAACCACATCCAATAGAAAGCAGAGATAGGCTAGAACCACTCATCCAATAGAAAGCAGAGATAGGCTAGAACCACACATCCAATAGAAAGCAGAGATAGGCTAGAGACACTCATCCAATAGAAATCAGAGATAGGCTAGAACCACTCATCCAATAGAAAGCAGAGATAGGCTAGAACCACTCATCCAATAGAAAGCAGAGATAGGCTAGAGACACTCATCCAATAGAAAGCAGAGATAGGCTAGAGACACTCATCCAATAGAAAGCAGAGATAGGCTAGAACCACTCATCCAATAGAAAGCAGAGATAGGCTAGAACCACTCATCCAATAGAAATCAGAGATAGGCTAGAAAACACATCCAATAGAAAGCAGAGATAGGCTAGAGACACACATCCAATAGAAAGCAGAGATAGGCTAGAACCACACATCCAATAGAAAGCAGAGATAGGCTAGAACCACTCATCCAATAGAAAGCAGAGATAGGCTAGAACCACACATCCAATAGAAAGCAGAGATAGGCTAGAACCACACATCCAATAGAAAGCAGAGATAGGCTAGAACCACACATCCAATAGAAAGCAGAGATAGGCTAGAACCACATCCAATAGAAAGCAGAGATAGGCTAGAACCACTCATCCAATAGAAAGCAGAGATAGGCTAGAACCACTCATCCAATAGAAAGCAGAGATAGGCTAGAACCACTCATCCAATAGAAAGCAGAGATAGGCTAGAACCACTCATCCAATAGAAAGCAGAGATAGGCTAGAACCACTCATCCAATAGAAAGCAGAGATAGGCTAGAACCACACATCCAATAGAAAGCAGAGATAGGCTAGAACCACACATCCAATAGAAAGCAGAGATAGGCTAGAACCACACATCCAATAGAAAGCAGAGATAGGCTAGAACCACACCAATAGAAAGCAGAGATAGGCTAATCCAATAGAAAGCAGAGATAGGCTAGAACCACACATCCAATAGAAAGCAGAGATAGGCTAGAACCACACATCCAATAGAAAGCAGAGATAGGCTAGAACCACACATCCAATAGAAAGCAGAGATAGGCTAGAACCACTCATCCAATAGAAAGCAGAGATAGGCTAGAACCACATCCAATAGAAAGCAGAGATAGGCTAGAACCACATCCAATAGAAAGCAGAGATAGGCTAGAACCACTCATCCAATAGAAAGCAGAGATAGGCTAGAACCACACATCCAATAGAAAGCAGAGATAGGCTAGAACCACACATCCAATAGAAAGCAGAGATAGGCTAGAACCACTCATCCAATAGAAAGCAGAGATAGGCTAGAACCACTCATCCAATAGAAAGCAGAGATAGGCTAGAACCACACATCCAATAGAAATCAGAGATAGGCTAGAACCACTCATCCAATAGAAAGCAGAGATAGGCTAGAACCACATCCAATAGAAATCAGAGATAGGCTAGAACCACTCATCCAATAGAAAGCAGAGATAGGCTAGAACCACACATCCAATAGAAATCAGAGATAGGCTAGAACCACTCATCCAATAGAAAGCAGAGATAGGCTAGAACCACATCCAATAGAAAGCAGAGATAGGCTAGAACCACATCCAATAGAAAGCAGAGATAGGCTAGAACCACTCATCCAATAGAAAGCAGAGATAGGCTAGAACCACACATCCAATAGAAAGCAGAGATAGGCTAGAACCACACATCCAATAGAAAGCAGAGATAGGCTAGAACCACTCATCCAATAGAAAGCAGAGATAGGCTAGAACCACTCATCCAATAGAAAGCAGAGATAGGCTAGAACCACTCATCCAATAGAAAGCAGAGATAGGCTAGAACCACACATCCAATAGAAAGCAGAGATAGGCTAGAACCACTCATCCAATAGAAAGCACACACTCATCCAATAGAAAGCAGAGATAGGCTAGAACCACACATCCAATAGAAATCAGAGATAGGCTAGAACCACTCATCCAATAGAAAGCAGAGATAGGCTAGAACCACTCATCCAATAGAAAGCAGAGATAGGCTAGAACCACACATCCAATAGAAATCAGAGATAGGCTAGAACCACTCATCCAATAGAAAGCAGAGATAGGCTAGAACCACATCCAATAGAAAGCAGAGATAGGCTAGAACCACATCCAATAGAAAGCAGAGATAGGCTAGAACCACTCATCCAATAGAAAGCAGAGATAGGCTAGAACCACACATCCAATAGAAAGCAGAGATAGGCTAGAACCACACATCCAATAGAAAGCAGAGATAGGCTAGAACCACTCATCCAATAGAAAGCAGAGATAGGCTAGAACCACTCATCCAATAGAAAGCAGAGATAGGCTAGAACCACTCATCCAATAGAAAGCAGAGATAGGCTAGAACCACACATCCAATAGAAAGCAGAGATAGGCTAGAACCACTCATCCAATAGAAAGACTAGAAAGCAGAGATAGGCTAGAACCACACATCCAATAGAAAGAAATCAGAGATAGGCTAGAACCACTCATCCAATAGAAAGCAGAGATAGGCTAGAACCACTCATCCAATAGAAAGCAGAGATAGGCTAGAACCACTCATCCAATAGAAAGCAGAGATAGGCTAGAACCACTCATCCAATAGAAAGCAGAGATAGGCTAGAACCACTCATCCAATAGAAAGCAGAGATAGGCTAGAACCACTCATCCAATAGAAAGCAGAGATAGGCTAGAACCACTCATCCAATAGAAAGCAGAGATAGGCTAGAACCACATCCAATAGAAAGCAGAGATAGGCTAGAACCACTCATCCAATAGAAAGCAGAGATAGGCTAGAACCACACATCCAATAGAAAGCAGAGATAGGCTAGAACCACTCATCCAATAGAAAGCAGAGATAGGCTAGAACCACACATCCAATAGAAAGCAGAGATAGGCTAGAACCACACATCCAATAGAAAGCAGAGATAGGCTAGAACCACTCATCCAATAGAAAGCAGATAGGCTAGAACCACATCCAATAGAAAGCAGAGATAGGCTAGAACCACACATCCAATAGAACCACACATCCAATAGAACCACACATCCAATAGAAATCAGAGATAGGCTAGAAAACACATCCAATAGAAAGCAGAGATAGGCTAGAACCACACATCCAATAGAACCACACATCCAATAGAACCACACATCCAATAGAAATCAGAGATAGGCTAGAAAACACATCCAATAGAAAGCAGAGATAGGCTAGAACCACACATCCAATAGAACCACACATCCAATAGAACCACACATCCAATAGAAATCAGAGATAGGCTAGAAAACACATCCAATAGAAAGCAGAGATAGGCTAGAACCACTCATCCAATAGAAAGCAGAGATAGGCTAGAACCACACATCCAATAGAACCACACATCCAATAGAACCACACATCCAATAGAAATCAGAGATAGGCTAGAAAACACATCCAATATAAATCAGAGATAGGCTAGAACCACACATCCAATAGAACCACACATCCAATAGAAATCAGAGATAGGCTAGAACCACACATCCAATAGAAAGACTCATCCAATAGAAATCAGAGATAGGCTAGAACCACACATCCAATAGAAATCAGAGATAGGCTAGAACCACACATCCAATATAACCACACATCCAATAGAAATCAGAGATAGGCTAGAACCACACATCCAATAGAACCACTCATCCAATAGAAATCAGAGATAGGCTAGAACCACACATCCAATAGAAAGACTCATCCAATAGAAATCAGAGATAGGCTAGAACCACATCCAATAGAAATCAGAGATAGGCTAGAACCACTCATCCAATAGAAAGCAGAGATAGGCTAGAGACACTCATCCAATAGAAAGCAGAGATAGGCTAGAACCACTCATCCAATAGAAAGCAGAGATAGGCTAGAACCACATCCAATAGAAAGCAGAGATAGGCTAGAACCACTCATCCAATAGAAAGCAGAGATAGGCTAGAACCACATCCAATAGAAAGCAGAGATAGGCTAGAACCACACATCCAATAGAAAGCAGAGATAGGCTAGAACCACACATCCAATAGAAAGCAGAGATAGGCTAGAACCACACATCCAATAGAAAGCAGAGATAGGCTAGAACCACACATCCAATAGAAAGCAGAGATAGGCTAGAACCACTCATCCAATAGAAAGCAGAGATAGGCTAGAACCACATCCAATAGAAAGCAGAGATAGGCTAGAACCACATCCAATAGAAAGCAGAGATAGGCTAGAACCACTCATCCAATAGAAAGCAGAGATAGGCTAGAACCACACATCCAATAGAAAGCAGAGATAGGCTAGAACCACACATCCAATAGAAAGCAGAGATAGGCTAGAACCACTCATCCAATAGAAAGCAGAGATAGGCTAGAACCACATCCAATAGAAAGCAGAGATAGGCTAGAACCACATCCAATAGAAAGCAGAGATAGGCTAGAACCACTCATCCAATAGAAAGCAGAGATAGGCTAGAACCACACATCCAATAGAAATCAGAGATAGGCTAGAGACACACATCCAATAGAAAGCAGAGATAGGCTAGAACCACTCATCCAATAGAAAGCAGAGATAGGCTAGAACCACTCATCCAATAGAAAGCAGAGATAGGCTAGAACCACACATCCAATAGAAATCAGAGATAGGCTAGAACCACTCATCCAATAGAAAGCAGAGATAGGCTAGAACCACATCCAATAGAAATCAGAGATAGGCTAGAACCACTCATCCAATAGAAAGCAGAGATAGGATAGAACCACACATCCAATAGAAATCAGAGATAGGCTAGAGACACACATCCAATAGAAAGCAGAGATAGGCTAGAACCACTCATCCAATAGAAAGCAGAGATAGGCTAGAACCACTCATCCAATAGAAAGCAGAGATAGGCTAGAACCACACATCCAATAGAAATCAGAGATAGGCTAGAACCACTCATCCAATAGAAAGCAGAGATAGGCTAGAACCACATCCAATAGAAAGCAGAGATAGGCTAGAACCACATCCAATAGAAAGCAGAGATAGGCTAGAACCACTCATCCAATAGAAAGCAGAGATAGGCTAGAACCACACATCCAATAGAAAGCAGAGATAGGCTAGAACCACACATCCAATAGAAAGCAGAGATAGGCTAGAACCACTCATCCAATAGAAAGCAGAGATAGGCTAGAACCACTCATCCAATAGAAAGCAGAGATAGGCTAGAACCACTCATCCAATAGAAAGCAGAGATAGGCTAGAACCACACATCCAATAGAAAGCAGAGATAGGCTAGAACCACTCATCCAATAGAAAGACACATCCAATAGAAAGCAGAGATAGGCTAGAACCACACATCCAATAGAAATCAGAGATAGGCTAGAACCACTCATCCAATAGAAAGCAGAGATAGGCTAGAACCACTCATCCAATAGAAAGCAGAGATAGGCTAGAACCACACATCCAATAGAAATCAGAGATAGGCTAGAACCACTCATCCAATAGAAAGCAGAGATAGGCTAGAACCACATCCAATAGAAAGCAGAGATAGGCTAGAACCACATCCAATAGAAAGCAGAGATAGGCTAGAACCACTCATCCAATAGAAAGCAGAGATAGGCTAGAACCACACATCCAATAGAAAGCAGAGATAGGCTAGAACCACACATCCAATAGAAAGCAGAGATAGGCTAGAACCACTCATCCAATAGAAAGCAGAGATAGGCTAGAACCACTCATCCAATAGAAAGCAGAGATAGGCTAGAACCACTCATCCAATAGAAAGCAGAGATAGGCTAGAACCACACATCCAATAGAAAGCAGAGATAGGCTAGAACCACTCATCCAATAGAAAGACACATCCAATAGAAAGCAGAGATAGGCTAGAACCACACATCCAATAGAAATCAGAGATAGGCTAGAACCACTCATCCAATAGAAAGCAGAGATAGGCTAGAACCACTCATCCAATAGAAAGCAGAGATAGGCTAGAACCACTCATCCAATAGAAAGCAGAGATAGGCTAGAACCACTCATCCAATAGAAAGCAGAGATAGGCTAGAACCACTCATCCAATAGAAAGCAGAGATAGGCTAGAACCACATCCAATAGAAAGCAGAGATAGGCTAGAACCACTCATCCAATAGAAAGCAGAGATAGGCTAGAACCACATCCAATAGAAAGCAGAGATAGGCTAGAACCACTCATCCAATAGAAAGCAGAGATAGGCTAGAACCACACATCCAATAGAAAGCAGAGATAGGCTAGAACCACTCATCCAATAGAAAGCAGAGATAGGCTAGAACCACACATCCAATAGAAAGCAGAGATAGGCTAGAACCACACATCCAATAGAAAGCAGAGATAGGCTAGAACCACTCATCCAATAGAAAGCAGAGATAGGCTAGAACCACATCCAATAGAAAGCAGAGATAGGCTAGAACCACACATCCAATAGAACCACACATCCAATAGAACCACACATCCAATAGAAATCAGAGATAGGCTAGAAAACACATCCAATAGAAAGCAGAGATAGGCTAGAACCACACATCCAATAGAACCACACATCCAATAGAACCACACATCCAATAGAAATCAGAGATAGGCTAGAAAACACATCCAATAGAAAGCAGAGATAGGCTAGAACCACACATCCAATAGAACCACACATCCAATAGAACCACACATCCAATAGAAATCAGAGATAGGCTAGAAAACACATCCAATAGAAAGCAGAGATAGGCTAGAACCACTCATCCAATAGAAAGCAGAGATAGGCTAGAACCACACATCCAATAGAACCACACATCCAATAGAACCACACATCCAATAGAAATCAGAGATAGGCTAGAAAACACATCCAATATAAATCAGAGATAGGCTAGAACCACACATCCAATAGAACCACACATCCAATAGAAATCAGAGATAGGCTAGAACCACACATCCAATAGAAAGACTCATCCAATAGAAATCAGAGATAGGCTAGAACCACACATCCAATAGAAATCAGAGATAGGCTAGAACCACACATCCAATATAACCACACATCCAATAGAAATCAGAGATAGGCTAGAACCACACATCCAATAGAACCACTCATCCAATAGAAATCAGAGATAGGCTAGAACCACACATCCAATAGAAAGACTCATCCAATAGAAATCAGAGATAGGCTAGAACCACATCCAATAGAAATCAGAGATAGGCTAGAACCACTCATCCAATAGAAAGCAGAGATAGGCTAGAGACACTCATCCAATAGAAAGCAGAGATAGGCTAGAACCACTCATCCAATAGAAAGCAGAGATAGGCTAGAACCACATCCAATAGAAAGCAGAGATAGGCTAGAACCACTCATCCAATAGAAAGCAGAGATAGGCTAGAACCACATCCAATAGAAAGCAGAGATAGGCTAGAACCACACATCCAATAGAAAGCAGAGATAGGCTAGAACCACACATCCAATAGAAAGCAGAGATAGGCTAGAACCACACATCCAATAGAAAGCAGAGATAGGCTAGAACCACACATCCAATAGAAAGCAGAGATAGGCTAGAACCACTCATCCAATAGAAAGCAGAGATAGGCTAGAACCACATCCAATAGAAAGCAGAGATAGGCTAGAACCACATCCAATAGAAAGCAGAGATAGGCTAGAACCACTCATCCAATAGAAAGCAGAGATAGGCTAGAACCACACATCCAATAGAAATCAGAGATAGGCTAGAGACACACATCCAATAGAAAGCAGAGATAGGCTAGAACCACTCATCCAATAGAAAGCAGAGATAGGCTAGAACCACTCATCCAATAGAAAGCAGAGATAGGCTAGAACCACACATCCAATAGAAATCAGAGATAGGCTAGAACCACTCATCCAATAGAAAGCAGAGATAGGCTAGAACCACATCCAATAGAAATCAGAGATAGGCTAGAACCACTCATCCAATAGAAAGCAGAGATAGGATAGAACCACACATCCAATAGAAATCAGAGATAGGCTAGAGACACACATCCAATAGAAAGCAGAGATAGGCTAGAACCACTCATCCAATAGAAAGCAGAGATAGGCTAGAACCACTCATCCAATAGAAAGCAGAGATAGGCTAGAACCACACATCCAATAGAAATCAGAGATAGGCTAGAACCACTCATCCAATAGAAAGCAGAGATAGGCTAGAACCACATCCAATAGAAAGCAGAGATAGGCTAGAACCACATCCAATAGAAAGCAGAGATAGGCTAGAACCACTCATCCAATAGAAAGCAGAGATAGGCTAGAACCACACATCCAATAGAAAGCAGAGATAGGCTAGAACCACACATCCAATAGAAAGCAGAGATAGGCTAGAACCACTCATCCAATAGAAAGCAGAGATAGGCTAGAACCACTCATCCAATAGAAAGCAGAGATAGGCTAGAACCACTCATCCAATAGAAAGCAGAGATAGGCTAGAACCACTCATCCAATAGAAAGCAGAGATAGGCTAGAACCACACATCCAATAGAAAGCAGAGATAGGCTAGAACCACTCATCCAATAGAAAGACACATCCAATAGAAAGCAGAGATAGGCTAGAACCACACATCCAATAGAAATCAGAGATAGGCTAGAACCACTCATCCAATAGAAAGCAGAGATAGGCTAGAACCACTCATCCAATAGAAAGCAGAGATAGGCTAGAACCACTCATCCAATAGAAAGCAGAGATAGGCTAGAACCACTCATCCAATAGAAAGCAGAGATAGGCTAGAACCACTCATCCAATAGAAAGCAGAGATAGGCTAGAACCACATCCAATAGAAAGCAGAGATAGGCTAGAACCACTCATCCAATAGAAAGCAGAGATAGGCTAGAACCACATCCAATAGAAAGCAGAGATAGGCTAGAACCACTCATCCAATAGAAAGCAGAGATAGGCTAGAACCACACATCCAATAGAAAGCAGAGATAGGCTAGAACCACTCATCCAATAGAAAGCAGAGATAGGCTAGAACCACACATCCAATAGAAAGCAGAGATAGGCTAGAACCACACATCCAATAGAAAGCAGAGATAGGCTAGAACCACTCATCCAATAGAAAGCAGATAGGCTAGAACCACATCCAATAGAAAGCAGAGATAGGCTAGAACCACACATCCAATAGAACCACACATCCAATAGAACCACACATCCAATAGAAATCAGAGATAGGCTAGAAAACACATCCAATAGAAAGCAGAGATAGGCTAGAACCACACATCCAATAGAACCACACATCCAATAGAACCACACATCCAATAGAAATCAGAGATAGGCTAGAAAACACATCCAATAGAAAGCAGAGATAGGCTAGAACCACACATCCAATAGAACCACACATCCAAAAGAACCACACATCCAATAGAAATCAGAGATAGGCTAGAAAACACATCCAATAGAAAGCAGAGATAGGCTAGAACCACTCATCCAATAGAAAGCAGAGATAGGCTAGAACCACACATCCAATAGAACCACACATCCAATAGAACCACACATCCAATAGAAATCAGAGATAGGCTAGAAAACACATCCAATATAAATCAGAGATAGGCTAGAACCACACATCCAATAGAACCACACATCCAATAGAAATCAGAGATAGGCTAGAACCACACATCCAATAGAAAGACTCATCCAATAGAAATCAGAGATAGGCTAGAACCACACATCCAATAGAAATCAGAGATAGGCTAGAACCACACATCCAATAGAACCACACATCCAATAGAAATCAGAGATAGGCTAGAACCACACATCCAATAGAACCACTCATCCAATAGAAATCAGAGATAGGCTAGAACCACACATCCAATAGAAAGACTCATCCAATAGAAATCAGAGATAGGCTAGAACCACATCCAATAGAAATCAGAGATAGGCTAGAACCACTCATCCAATAGAAAGCAGAGATAGGCTAGAGACACTCATCCAATAGAAAGCAGAGATAGGCTAGAACCACTCATCCAATAGAAAGCAGAGATAGGCTAGAACCACATCCAATAGAAAGCAGAGATAGGCTAGAACCACTCATCCAATAGAAAGCAGAGATAGGCTAGAACCACATCCAATAGAAAGCAGAGATAGGCTAGAACCACACATCCAATAGAAAGCAGAGATAGGCTAGAACCACACATCCAATAGAAAGCAGAGATAGGCTAGAACCACACATCCAATAGAAAGCAGAGATAGGCTAGAACCACACATCCAATAGAAAGCAGAGATAGGCTAGAACCACTCATCCAATAGAAAGCAGAGATAGGCTAGAACCACATCCAATAGAAAGCAGAGATAGGCTAGAACCACATCCAATAGAAAGCAGAGATAGGCTAGAACCACTCATCCAATAGAAAGCAGAGATAGGCTAGAACCACACATCCAATAGAAATCAGAGATAGGCTAGAGACACACATCCAATAGAAAGCAGAGATAGGCTAGAACCACTCATCCAATAGAAAGCAGAGATAGGCTAGAACCACTCATCCAATAGAAAGCAGAGATAGGCTAGAACCACACATCCAATAGAAATCAGAGATAGGCTAGAACCACTCATCCAATAGAAAGCAGAGATAGGCTAGAACCACATCCAATAGAAATCAGAGATAGGCTAGAACCACTCATCCAATAGAAAGCAGAGATAGGATAGAACCACACATCCAATAGAAATCAGAGATAGGCTAGAGACACACATCCAATAGAAAGCAGAGATAGGCTAGAACCACTCATCCAATAGAAAGCAGAGATAGGCTAGAACCACTCATCCAATAGAAAGCAGAGATAGGCTAGAACCACACATCCAATAGAAATCAGAGATAGGCTAGAACCACTCATCCAATAGAAAGCAGAGATAGGCTAGAACCACATCCAATAGAAAGCAGAGATAGGCTAGAACCACATCCAATAGAAAGCAGAGATAGGCTAGAACCACTCATCCAATAGAAAGCAGAGATAGGCTAGAACCACACATCCAATAGAAAGCAGAGATAGGCTAGAACCACACATCCAATAGAAAGCAGAGATAGGCTAGAACCACTCATCCAATAGAAAGCAGAGATAGGCTAGAACCACTCATCCAATAGAAAGCAGAGATAGGCTAGAACCACTCATCCAATAGAAAGCAGAGATAGGCTAGAACCACACATCCAATAGAAAGCAGAGATAGGCTAGAACCACTCATCCAATAGAAAGACACATCCAATAGAAAGCAGAGATAGGCTAGAACCACACATCCAATAGAAATCAGAGATAGGCTAGAACCACTCATCCAATAGAAAGCAGAGATAGGCTAGAACCACTCATCCAATAGAAAGCAGAGATAGGCTAGAACCACATCCAATAGAAAGCAGAGATAGGCTAGAACCACTCATCCAATAGAAAGCAGAGATAGGCTAGAACCACATCCAATAGAAAGCAGAGATAGGCTAGAACCACTCATCCAATAGAAAGCAGAGATAGGCTAGAACCACACATCCAATAGAAAGCAGAGATAGGCTAGAACCACTCATCCAATAGAAAGCAGAGATAGGCTAGAACCACACATCCAATAGAAAGCAGAGATAGGCTAGAACCACACATCCAATAGAAAGCAGAGATAGGCTAGAACCACTCATCCAATAGAAAGCAGATAGGCTAGAACCACATCCAATAGAAAGCAGAGATAGGCTAGAACCACACATCCAATAGAACCACACATCCAATAGAACCACACATCCAATAGAAATCAGAGATAGGCTAGAAAACACATCCAATAGAAAGCAGAGATAGGCTAGAACCACACATCCAATAGAACCACACATCCAATAGAACCACACATCCAATAGAAATCAGAGATAGGCTAGAAAACACATCCAATAGAAAGCAGAGATAGGCTAGAACCACACATCCAATAGAACCACACATCCAATAGAACCACACATCCAATAGAAATCAGAGATAGGCTAGAAAACACATCCAATAGAAAGCAGAGATAGGCTAGAACCACTCATCCAATAGAAAGCAGAGATAGGCTAGAACCACACATCCAATAGAACCACACATCCAATAGAACCACACATCCAATAGAAATCAGAGATAGGCTAGAAAACACATCCAATATAAATCAGAGATAGGCTAGAACCACACATCCAATAGAACCACACATCCAATAGAAATCAGAGATAGGCTAGAACCACACATCCAATAGAAAGACTCATCCAATAGAAATCAGAGATAGGCTAGAACCACACATCCAATAGAAATCAGAGATAGGCTAGAACCACACATCCAATAGAACCACACATCCAATAGAAATCAGAGATAGGCTAGAACCACACATCCAATAGAACCACTCATCCAATAGAAATCAGAGATAGGCTAGAACCACACATCCAATAGAAAGACTCATCCAATAGAAATCAGAGATAGGCTAGAACCACATCCAATAGAAATCAGAGATAGGCTAGAACCACTCATCCAATAGAAAGCAGAGATAGGCTAGAGACACTCATCCAATAGAAAGCAGAGATAGGCTAGAACCACTCATCCAATAGAAAGCAGAGATAGGCTAGAACCACATCCAATAGAAAGCAGAGATAGGCTAGAACCACTCATCCAATAGAAAGCAGAGATAGGCTAGAACCACATCCAATAGAAAGCAGAGATAGGCTAGAACCACTCATCCAATAGAAAGCAGAGATAGGCTAGAACCACACATCCAATAGAAAGCAGAGATAGGCTAGAACCACTCATCCAATAGAAAGCAGAGATAGGCTAGAACCACACATCCAATAGAAAGCAGAGATAGGCTAGAACCACACATCCAATAGAAAGCAGAGATAGGCTAGAACCACTCATCCAATAGAAAGCAGAGATAGGCTAGAACCACATCCAATAGAAAGCAGAGATAGGCTAGAACCACACATCCAATAGAACCACACATCCAATAGAACCACACATCCAATAGAAATCAGAGATAGGCTAGAAAACACATCCAATAGAAAGCAGAGATAGGCTAGAACCACACATCCAATAGAACCACACATCCAATAGAACCACACATCCAATAGAAATCAGAGATAGGCTAGAAAACACATCCAATAGAAAGCAGAGATAGGCTAGAACCACACATCCAATAGAACCACACATCCAATAGAACCACACATCCAATAGAAATCAGAGATAGGCTAGAAAACACATCCAATAGAAAGCAGAGATAGGCTAGAACCACTCATCCAATAGAAAGCAGAGATAGGCTAGAACCACACATCCAATAGAACCACACATCCAATAGAACCACACATCCAATAGAAATCAGAGATAGGCTAGAAAACACATCCAATATAAATCAGAGATAGGCTAGAACCACACATCCAATAGAACCACACATCCAATAGAAATCAGAGATAGGCTAGAACCACACATCCAATAGAAAGACTCATCCAATAGAAATCAGAGATAGGCTAGAACCACACATCCAATAGAAATCAGAGATAGGCTAGAACCACACATCCAATAGAACCACACATCCAATAGAAATCAGAGATAGGCTAGAACCACACATCCAATAGAACCACTCATCCAATAGAAATCAGAGATAGGCTAGAACCACACATCCAATAGAAAGACTCATCCAATAGAAATCAGAGATAGGCTAGAACCACATCCAATAGAAATCAGAGATAGGCTAGAACCACTCATCCAATAGAAAGCAGAGATAGGCTAGAGACACTCATCCAATAGAAAGCAGAGATAGGCTAGAACCACTCATCCAATAGAAAGCAGAGATAGGCTAGAACCACATCCAATAGAAAGCAGAGATAGGCTAGAACCACTCATCCAATAGAAAGCAGAGATGTGTGTGTGTGTGCGTGCGTGTGTGTGAGTGTGTGTCTGCGTTTGTGTGTGTGTGTGCGTTTGTTAGTGTGTGTGTGTGTGTGTGTGTGTGAGTGTGTGTGTGCGTGTGTGTGTGAGTGTGTGTGTGAGTGTGTGTGCGTGTGCGTGTATGTGTGTGCGTGTGCGTGTATGTGTGTGCGTTTGTGTGTGTGTGTGTGCGTTTGTGTGTGTGTTTGTGTGTGTGTGTGAGTGTGTATGTGTGTGTGTGTGTGAGTGTGTGTGTGTGTGTGTGTGTGAGTGTGTGCGTGAGTGTGTGCGTGTGTGTGTGTGTGTGTGTGAGTGTGTGTGTGTGTGTGTGACGGATGCGGTCTTGCTTATCTATTAGAAAAGGAGAGATAACAGCAGCCGTTTCTCAGGCAGCCGTTTCTCAGGCAGCCGTTTCTCAGGCAGCCGTTTCTCAGGCAGCCGTTTCTCAGGCCCGTTCAGGATCCTGTGTGATTTGAGTCAATAAAGGACTGAAAGCCTCGCCTCAGCACAGACAAAACAAATGGCTGAGATGAAACAATAGCATCTTATACCCAGAATGTATCTGCTGTCCTCAGCTGAATGTATCTACTGTCCCCAGCTGAATGTATATACTGTCCCCAGCTGACTGTATCTACTGTCCCCAGCTGAATGTATCTGCTGTCCTCAGCTGAATGTATCTACTGTCCCCAGCTGACTGTATCTGCTGTCCTCAGCTGACTGTATCTCCTGTCCCCAGCTGAATGTATCTGCTGTCCTCAGCTGACTGTATCTCCTGTCCCCAGCTGAATGTATCTGCTGTCCTCAGCTGAATGTATCTCCTGTCCCCAGCTGAATGTATCTCCTGTCCCCAGCTGACTGTATCTCCTGTCCCCAGCTGACTGTATCTGCTGTCCCCAGCTGACTGTATCTGCTGTCCCCAGCTGACTGTATATACTGTCCTCAGCTGACTGTATCTCCTGTCCCCAGCTGACTGTATCTGCTGTCCCCAGCTGACTGTATCTGCTGTCCCCAGCTGACTGTATCTGCTGTCCTCAGCTGAATGTATCTACTGTACCCAGCCGAATGTATCTCCTGTCCCCAGCTGAATGCATCTGCTGTCCCCAGCTGAATGTATCTACTGTCCCCAGCTGAATGTATCTACTGTCCCCAGCTGAATGTATCTACTGTCCCCAGCTGAATGCATTTCCTGTCCCCAGCTGAATGCATGTACTCAGCTGAATATTTGTACTCAGCTGCATGTTTGTACTCAGCTGAATGTATGTACTCAGCTGAATGTTTGTACTCAGCTGAATGTATGTACTCATCTGAATGTATGTACTCAGTTGAATGTATGTACTCAGTTGAATGTATGTACTCAGCTGAATGTTTGTACTCAGCTGAATGTATGCACTTAGCTGAATGTATGCACTCAGCTGAATGTATGTATGTACTCAGCTGAATGTATGTATGTACTCAGCTGAATGTATGTAAGTACTCAGCTGAATGTATGTATGTACTCAGCTGAATGTTTATACTCAGCTGAATGTATGTACTCAGCTGAATGTATGTACTCAGCTGAATGTATGTACTCAGCTGAATGTTTGTACTCAGCTGAATGTATGTACTTAGCTGAATGTATGTACTCAGCTGAATGTATGTACTCAGCTGAATGTATGTACTCAGCTGAATGTATGCACTCAGCTGAATGTATGTACTCAGCTGAATGTATGTATGTACTCAGCTGAATGTATGTACTCAGCTGAATGTATGTACTCAGCTGAATGTATGCACTCAGCTGAATGTTTGTACTCAGCTGAATGTTTGTACTCAGCTGAATGTTTGTACTCAGCTGATTGTATGTACTCAGCTGAATGTATGTACTCAGCTGGATGTATGTACTCAGCTGAATGTATGTACTCATCTGAATGTATGTACTCAGTTTAGTGTATGTACTCAGTTGAATGTATGTATGTACTCAGCTGAATGTATGTATGTACTCAGCTGAATGTATGTATGCACTCAGCAGAATGTATGTATGTACTCAGCTGAATGTATGTACTCAGCTGAATGTATGTACTCAGCTGAATGTTTGTACTCAGCTGAATGTATGTACTCAGCTGAATGTATGTACTCAGATGAAACAATAGCATCTTATACCCATAATGTATCTGCTGTCCTCAGCTGAATGTATCTACTGTCCCCAGCTGAATGTATATACTGTCCCCAGCTGACTGTATCTACTGTCCCCAGCTGAATGTATCTGCTGTCCTCAGCTGAATGTATCTACTGTCCCCAGCTGACTGTATCTGCTGTCCTCAGCTGACTGTATCTCCTGTCCAAAGCTGAATGTATCTGGTGTCCTCAGCTGACTGTATCTCCTGTCCCCAGCTGAATGTATCTGCTGTCCTCAGTTGAATGTATCTCCTGTCCCCAGCTGAATGTATCTCCTGTCCCCAGCTGACTGTATCTCCTGTCCCCAGCTGACGGTATCTGCTGTCCCCAGCTGACTGTATCTGCTGTCCCCAGCTGACTGTATATACTGTCCTCAGCTGACTGTATCTCCTGTCCCCAGCTGACTGTATCTGCTGTCCCCAGCTGACTGTATCTGCTGTCCCCAGCTGACTGTATCTGCTGTCCTCAGCTGAATGTATCTACTGTCCCCAGCTGAATGTATCTCCTGTCCCCAGCTGAATGCATCTGCTGTCCCCAGCCGAATGTATCTACTGTCCCCAGCTGAATGTATCTACTGTCCCCAGCTGAATGTATCTACTGTCCCCAGCTGAATGCATTTCCTGTCCCCAGCTGAATGCATGTACTCAGCTGAATATTTGTACTCAGCTGCATGTTTGTACTCAGCTGAATGTATGTACTCAGCTGAATGTTTGTACTCAGCTGAATGTATGTACTCATCTGAATGTATGTACTCAGTTGAATGTATGTACTCAGTTGAATGTATGTACTCAGCTGAATGTTTGTACTCAGCTGAATGTATGCACTCAGCTGAATGTATGTACTCAGCTGAATGTATGTATGTACTCAGCTGAATGTATGTATGTACTCAGCTGAATGTATGTATGTACTCAGCTGAATGTATGTATGTACTCAGCTGAATGTTTATACTCAGCTGAATGTATGTACTCAGCTGAATGTATGTACTCAGCTGAATGTATGTACTCAGCTGAATGTTTGTACTCAGCTGAATGTATGTACTTAGCTGAATGTATGTACTCAGCTGAATGTATGTACTCAGCTGAATGTATGTACTCAGCTGAATGTATGCACTCAGCTGAATGTATGTACTCAGCTGAATGTATGTATGTACTCAGCTGAATGTATGTACTCAGCTGAATGTATGTACTTAGCTGAATGTATGTATCTACTCAGCTGAATGTTTGTACTCAGCTGAATGTATGTACTCAGCTGAATGTATGTACTCAGCTGAATGTATGTATCTACTCAGCTGAATGTTTGTACTCAGCTGAATGTATGTACTCAGCTGAATGTATGTACTCAGCTGCTGGGAAATGATTTCTATAGATCCTACAGACGTCGCTCAATCTACTCAGTACTAACTAACCCAACTCAACAACAAACACTCTCTTTCACATCTCCATCTCCCTCTCTCCCCCACTCTCTCCTCCCTCCCTCCCTCCCTCCCTCCCTCCCTCCCTCCCTCTCTCTCTCCCTCCCTCTCCCTCCCTCTCTCCCTCCCTCCCTCCCTCCCTCCCTCCCTCCCTCCCTCCCTCCCTCCCTCCCAATGTGTGTGTGTGTGTGTGTGTGTGTGTGTGTGTGTGTGTGTGTGTGTGTGTGCCTAGATGCATGTGTGTTTGGCATCTAATACCTTATCACTACGATAATGATGAATTTACTTGTGCCTTGCAATTCCTTCAAAAGAGTCACAGGTAAATTTAACTTCTGTTTATTATTATTAATTATTTTTCCTTTCAAAATACATAAAGGCCTATGAAAAGCAGACTCTGTGTCCTGGCTGTGAAATCCCCTGGGTCGACCCCATGCTGTGGAGGCAATCTGAATTCTGATTGGTGTGGAAGCCATGGACGTTTCCCCATTTCTCTTATTAATAGGTGAAACATTTACACACATGCACGCATGCACAAACACCCCACTCAGTCAGTAAAACCACATTTGCACAGTCTCTCTCTCTCTCTCTCTCTCTCTCTCTCTCTCTCTCTCTCTCTCTCTCTCTCTCTCTCTCTCTCTCTCTCTGTTGTTCTCTCTGTCACTTTCTCTCTCTCTCTGTTGTTCTCTGTCACTCTGTCACTCTCTCTCTCTCTCTCTCTCTGTCACTCTCTCTCTCTCTCTCCATTATCAGCTACTTTGTTATTTTTCTAACCCTCTTCTTCCCCCTCTTGCCTAAAACCAGCAGCCTGCCTCCCTCCTGCCTTCAGATGGCTGTAACCACGGCAACTACCTTCATTCACTAGACTAGTGGCAAATAATGAAGACAATGCTTTCCATTTAGATTCGTTTTTTAGAGAGAGATAAGGCGAGACGGCGAGAGAGGGAGAGGGGGAGCTAGAGAGAGAGAGAGAGAGAGAGAGCGAGAGAGAGGGGGAGAGAGAGAGAGAGAGAGAGAGAGGGGGAGAGAGAGAGAGGGGGAGAGAGAGAGAGAGAGAGAGAGAGAGAGAGAGAGGGGGAGCTAGAGGGAGAGAGGAGAGAGAGAGGGGGAGAGAGGGAGAGAGGAGAGAGAGAAGGAGAGAGAGAGGAGAGATCGAGGGAGAAATATATGGAGACGTAACTGTTTAATGAATGGTTTCTGATTACTTCTTCTTTACAGTGGATTCACTTAAACAAATCCCCAGTGATAATCCAGGCCAGGAGCAGTGAAGATTTTTCAGAAGAAATCGACTGAAATACATCAACCAATAATCAATGGGAGTTTGAGCTGTAGCGATAATCCATGATATTCTTTACCTGTTACATTGGTGCCGTGACCCGGATCACCTTCTTATAAATCAGCAAAGTTGAATAATGAGTTCTGCTTAGAGATGACATAAAACAGTAAGGTGTTTAGTGGAGGTGAAGAATGAGTTCTGCTTAGTGCACCTAAAACAGTGAGGTGTTTAGTGGAGGTGAAGAATGAGTTATGCTTAGAGCACCTAAAACAGTGAGGTGTTTAGTGGAGGTGAAAAATGAGTTCTGCTTAGAGCACCTAAAACAGTGAGGTGTTTAGTGGAGGTGAAGAATGGAGGCCTGGCAAATGTAATATAATTTGATTTGACACATGGGTCGAATACTACAGGTGTAGTAGACCTTACAGCGAAATGCTGAATACAGCAGGTGTAGTAGTCCTTACAGTGAAATGCTGAATACAACAGGTGTAGTAGACATTAGAGTGAAATGCTGAATACAACAGGTGTAGTAGACCTTACAGTGAAATGCTGAATACAACAGGTGTAGTAGACCTTACAGTGAAATGCTGAATACAACAGGTGTAGTAGACCTTACAGTGAAATGCTAAATACAACAGGTGTAGTAGACCTTAGAGTGAAATGCTGAATACAACAGGTGTAGTAGACCTTACAGTGAAATGCTGAATACAACAGGTGTAGTAGACCTTACAGTGAAATGCTGAATACAACAGGTGTAGTAGACCTTACAGTGAAATGCTGAATACAACAGGTGTAGTAGACCTTACAGTGAAATGCTGAATACAACAGGTGTAGTAGACCTTACAGTGAAATGCTGAATACAACAGGTGTAGTAGACCTCACAGTGAAATGCTGAATACAACAGGTGTAGTAGACCTTACAGTGAAATGCTGAATACAACAGGTGTAGTAGACCTTACAGTGAAATGCTGAATACAACAGGTGTAGTAGACCTTACAGTGAAATGCTGAATACAACAGGTGTAGTAGACCTTACAGTGAAATGCTGAATACAACAGGTGTAGTAGACCTTACAGTGAAATGCTGAATACAACAGGTGTAGTAGACCTTACAGTGAAATGCTGAATACAACAGGTGTAGTAGACCTTACAGTGAAATGCTGAATACAACAGGTGTAGTAGACCTTACAGTGAAATGCTGACTACAACAGGTGTAGTAGACCGTACAGTGAAATGCTGAATACAACAGGTGTAGTAGACCTCACAGTGAAATGCTGAATACAACAGGTGTAGACCGTACAGTGAAATGCTGAATACAACAGGTGTAGTAGATCTTACAGTGAAATGCTGAATACAACAGGTGTAGTAGACCTTACAGTGAAATGCTGAATACAACAGGTGTAGTAGACCTTACAGTAAAATGCTGAATACAACAGGTGTAGTAGACCTTACAGTGAAATGCTGAATACAACAGGTGTAGTAGACCTTACAGTGAAATGCTGAATACAACAGGTGTAGTAGACCTTACAGTGAAATGCTGAATACAACAGGTGTAGTAGACCTTACAGTGAAATGCTGACTACAACAGGTGCAGTAGACCGTACAGTGAAATGCTGAATACAACAGGTGTAGTAGACCTCACAGTGAAATGCTGAATACAACAGGTGTAGTAGACCTTACAGTGAAATGCTGAATACAACAGGTGTAGTAGACCTTACAGTGAAATGCTGACTACAACAGGTGTAGTAGACCTTACAGTGAAATGCTGAATACAACAGGTGTAGTAGACCGTACAGTGAAATGCTGAATACAACAGGTGTAGTAGACCTCACAGTGAAATGCTGAATACAACAGGTGTAGTAGACCTTACAGTGATATGCTGAATACAACAGGTGTAGTAGACCTTACAGTGAAATGCTGAATACAACAGGTGTAGTAGACCTCACAGTGAAATGCTGAATACAACAGGTGTAGTAGACCTCACAGTGAAATGCTGAATACAACAGGTGTAGTAGACCTTACAGTGAAATGCTGAATACAACAGGTGTAGTAGACCTTAGAGTGAAATGCTGAATACAACAGGTGTAGTAGACCTTACAGTGAAATGCTTACTTACAATCCAGTAACCAACAATGCAGTTTAAAGAAAAATAAGTGTTAAGTAAAAAATAGATAATTAAAAAATTATAAATAAAAGTAGCAAATAAATAAAGAGCAACAGTAAAATAACAATAGCGAGGCTATAAACAGGGTATTACGGTACAGAGTCAATGTGGAGGCTATATACAGGGTGTTACGGTACAGAGTCAATGTGGAGGCTATATACAGGGTATTACGGTACAGAGTCAATGTGGAGGCTATATACAGGGTATTACGGTAGAGAGTCAATGTGGAGGCTATATACAGGGTATTACGGTACAGAGTCAATGTGGAGGCTATATACAGGGTATTACGGTACAGAGTCAATGTGGAGGCTATATACAGGGTATTACGGTACAGAGTCAATGTGGAGGCTATATACAGGGTATTACAGTACAGAGTCAATGTGGAGGCTATATACAGGGTATTACGGTACAGAGTCAATGTGGAGACTATATACAGGGTATTACGGTACAGAGTCAATGTGGAGACTATATACAGGGTATTACGGTACAGAGTCAATGTGGAGACTATATACAGGGTATTACGGTACAGAGTCAATGTGGAGGCTATATACAGGGTGTTACGGTACAGAGTCAATGTGGAGACTATATACAGGGTGTTACGGTACAGAGTCAATGTGGAGGCTATATACAGGGTATTACGGTACAGAGTCAATGTGGAGGCTATATACAGGGGATACCGGTACAGAGTCAATGTGGAGGCTATATACAGGGTATTACGGTACAGAGTCAATGTGGAGGCTATATACAGGGTATTACGGTACAGAGTCAATGTGGAGGCTATATACAGGGTATTACGGTACAGAGTCAATGTGGAGACTATATACAGGGTGTTACGGTACAGAGTCAATGTGGAGGCTATATACAGGGTATTACGGTACAGAGTCAATGTGGAGGCTATATATAGGGTGTTACGGTACAGAGTCAATGTGGAGACTATATACAGGGTATTACGGTACAGAGTCAATGTGGAGGCTATATACAGGGTATTACGGTACAGAGTCAATGTGGAGACTATATACAGGGTATTACGGTACAGAGTCAATGTGGAGGCTATATACAGGGGGTACTGGTACAGAGTCAATGTGGAGGCTATATACAGGGTGTTACGGTACAGAGTCAATGTGGAGGCTATATACAGGGTGTTACGGTACAGAGTCAATGTGGAGGCTATATACAGGGTATTACGGTACAGAGTCAATATGGAGGCTATATACAGGGTATTACGGTACAGAGTCAATGTGGAGGCTATATACAGGGTGTTACGGTACAGAGTCAATGTGGAGACTATATACAGGGTGTTACGGTACAGAGTCAATGTGGAGGCTATATACAGGGTATTACGGTACAGAGTCAATGTGGAGGCTATATACAGGGTATTACGGTACAGAGTCAATGTGGAGGCTATATACAGGGTATTACGGTACAGAGTCAATGTGGAGGCTATATACAGGGTATTACGGTACAGAGTCAATGTGGAGGCTATATACAGGGTATTACGGTACAGAGTCAATGTGGAGACTATATACAGGGTGTTACGGTACAGAGTCAATGTGGAGGCTATATACAGGGTATTACGGTACAGAGTCAATGTGGAGGCTATATACAGGGTGTTACGGTACAGAGTCAATGTGGAGACTATATACAGGGTATTACGGTACAGAGTCAATGTGGAGGCTATATACAGGGTATTACGGTACAGAGTCAATGTGGAGACTATATACAGGGTATTACGGTACAGAGTCAATGTGGAGGCTATATACAGGGGGTACTGGTACAGAGTCAATGTGGAGGCTATATACAGGGTGTTACGGTACAGAGTCAATGTGGAGGCTATATACAGGGTGTTACGGTACAGAGTCAATGTGGAGGCTATATACAGGGTATTACGGTAGAGAGTCAATGTGGAGGCTATATACAGGGTATTACGGTACAGAGTCAATGTGGAGGCTATATACAGGGTATTACGGTACAGAGTCAATGTGGAGGCTATATACAGGGTATTACGGTACAGAGTCAATGTGGAGGCTATATACAGGGTATTACGGTACAGAGTCAATGTGGAGGCTATATACAGGGTATTACGGTACAGAGTCAATGTGGAGACTATATACAGGGTATTACGGTACAGAGTCAATGTGGAGACTATATACAGGGTATTACGGTACAGAGTCAATGTGGAGACTATATACAGGGTATTACGGTACAGAGTCAATGTGGAGGCTATATACAGGGTGTTACGGTACAGAGTCAATGTGGAGACTATATACAGGGTGTTACGGTACAGAGTCAATGTGGAGGCTATATACAGGGTATTACGGTACAGAGTCAATGTGGAGGCTATATACAGGGGATACCGGTACAGAGTCAATGTGGAGGCTATATACAGGGTATTACGGTACAGAGTCAATGTGGAGGCTATATACAGGGTATTACGGTACAGAGTCAATGTGGAGGCTATATACAGGGTATTACGGTACAGAGTCAATGTGGAGACTATATACAGGGTGTTACGGTACAGAGTCAATGTGGAGGCTATATACAGGGTATTACGGTACAGAGTCAATGTGGAGGCTATATACAGGGTGTTACGGTACAGAGTCAATGTGGAGACTATATACAGGGTATTACGGTACAGAGTCAATGTGGAGGCTATATACAGGGTATTACGGTACAGAGTCAATGTGGAGACTATATACAGGGTATTACGGTACAGAGTCAATGTGGAGGCTATATACAGGGGGTACTGGTACAGAGTCAATGTGGAGGCTATATACAGGGTGTTACGGTACAGAGTCAATGTGGAGGCTATATACAGGGTGTTACGGTACAGAGTCAATGTGGAGGCTATATACAGGGTATTACGGTACAGAGTCAATATGGAGGCTATATACAGGGTATTACGGTACAGAGTCAATGTGGAGGCTATATACAGGGTGTTACGGTACAGAGTCAATGTGGAGACTATATACAGGGTGTTACGGTACAGAGTCAATGTGGAGGCTATATACAGGGTATTACGGTACAGAGTCAATGTGGAGGCTATATACAGGGTATTACGGTACAGAGTCAATGTGGAGGCTATATACAGGGTATTACGGTACAGAGTCAATGTGGAGGCTATATACAGGGTATTACGGTACAGAGTCAATGTGGAGGCTATATACAGGGTATTACGGTACAGAGTCAATGTGGAGACTATATACAGGGTGTTACGGTACAGAGTCAATGTGGAGGCTATATACAGGGTATTACGGTACAGAGTCAATGTGGAGGCTATATACAGGGTGTTACGGTACAGAGTCAATGTGGAGACTATATACAGGGTATTACGGTACAGAGTCAATGTGGAGGCTATATACAGGGTATTACGGTACAGAGTCAATGTGGAGACTATATACAGGGTATTACGGTACAGAGTCAATGTGGAGGCTATATACAGGGGGTACTGGTACAGAGTCAATGTGGAGGCTATATACAGGGTGTTACGGTACAGAGTCAATGTGGAGGCTATATACAGGGTGTTACGGTACAGAGTCAATGTGGAGGCTATATACAGGGGGTACCAGTACAGAGTCAATGTGGAGGCTATATGCAGGGTGTTACGGTACAGAGTCAATGTGGAGGCTATATACAGGGTATTACGGTACAGAGTCAATGTGGAGGCTATATACAGGGTATTACGGTACAGAGTCAATGTGGAGGCTATATACAGGGTGTTACGGTACAGAGTCAATGTGGAGGCTATATACAGGGTATTACGGTACAGAGTCAATGTGGAGGCTATATACAGGGTGTTACGGTACAGAGTCAATGTGGAGGCTATATACAGGGTATTACGGTACAGAGTCAATGTGGAGGCTATATACAGGGTATTACGGTACAGAGTCAATGTGGAGGCTATATACAGGGTGTTACGGTACAGAGTCAATGTGGAGGCTATATACAGGGTATTACGGTACAGAGTCAATGTGGAGGCTATATACAGGGTGTTACGGTACAGAGTCAATGTGGAGGCTATATACAGGGTGTTACGGTACAGAGTCAATGTGGAGGCTATATACAGGGTGCTACGGTACAGAGTCAATGTGGAGGCTATATACAGGGTGTTACGGTACAGAGTCAATGTGGAGGCTATATACAGGGTATTACGGTACAGAGTCAATGTGGAGGCTATATACAGGGGGTACCGGTACAGAGTCAATGTGGAGGCTATATACAGGGGGTACCAGTACAGAGTCAATGTGGAGGCTATATACAGGGGGTACCGGTACAGAGTCAATGTGGAGGCTATATACAGGGGGTACCAGTACAGAGTCAATGTGGAGGCTATGTACAGGGGGTACCGGTACAGAGTCAATGTGGAGGCTATATACAGGGTGTTACGGTACAGAGTCAATGTGGAGGCTATATACAGGGGGTACCGGTACAGAGTCAATGTGGAGGCTATATACAGGGGATACCGGTACAGAGTCAATGTGGAGGCTATATACAGGGGATACCGGTACAGAGTCAATGTGGAGGCTATATACAGGGGATACCGGTACAGAGTCAATGTGGAGGCTATATACAGGGGGTACCGGTACAGAGTCAATGTGGAGGCTATATACAGGGGGTACCGGTACAGAGTCAATGTGGAGGCTATATACAGGGGGTACCAGTACAGAGTCAATGTGGAGGCTATATACAGGGTGTTACGGTACAGAGTCAATGTGGAGGCTATATACAGGGGGTACCGGTACAGAGTCAATGTGGAGGCTATATACAGGGGGTACCGGTACAGAGTCAATGTGGAGGCTATATACAGGGGGTACCGGTACAGAGTCAATGTGGAGGCTATATACAGGGGGTACCGGTACAGAGTCAATGTGGAGGCTATATACAGGGTGTTACGGTACAGAGTCAATGTGGAGGCTATATACAGGGGGTACTGGTACAGAGTCAATGTGGAGGCTATATACAGGGTGTTACGGTACAGAGTCAATGTGGAGGCTATATACAGGGTGTTACGGTGCAGAGTCAGTGTGGAGGCTATATACAGGGTGTTACGGTACAGAGTCAATGTGGAGGCTATATACAGGGTGTTACGGTGCAGAGTCAATGTGGAGGCTATATACAGGGGGTACTGGTACAGAGTAAATGTGGAGGCTATATACAGGGTGTTACGGTACAGAGTCAGTGTGGAGGCTATATACAGGGGGTACTGGTACAGAGTCAATGTGGAGGCTATATACAGGGGGTACTGGTACAGAGTCAATGTGGAGGCTATATACAGGGGGTACCGGTACAGAGTCAATGTGGAGGCTATATACAGGGGGTACTGGTACAGAGTCATTGTGGAGGCTATATACAGGGGGTACTGGTACAGAGTCATTGTGGAGGCTATATACAGGGGGTACCGGTACAGAGTCAATGTGGAGGCTATATACAGGGGGTACCGGTACAGAGTCAATGTGGAGGCTATATACAGGGGGTACTGGTACAGAGTCATTGTGGAGGCTATATACAGGGGGTACCGGTACAGAGTCAATGCGGAGGCTATATACAGGTGGTACCGGTACAGAGTCAATGTGGAGGCTATATACAGGGGGTACTGGTACAGAGTCAATGTGGAGGCTATATACAGGGGGTACTGGTACAGAGTCATTGTGGAGGCTATATACAGGGGGTACCGGTACAGAGTCAATGTGGAGACTATATACAGGGTGTTACGGTGCAGAGTCAATGTGGAGGCTATATACAGGGTGTTACGGTGCAGAGTCAATGTGGAGGCTATATACAGGGGGTACCGGTACAGAGTCAATGTGGAGGCTATATACAGGGGGTACAGGTACAGAGTCAATGTGGAGACTATATACAGGGTGTTACGGTGCAGAGTCAATGTGGAGGCTATATACAGGGTATTACGGTACAGAGTCAATGTGGAGACTATATACAGGGTGTTACGGTGCAGAGTCAATGTGGAGGCTATATACAGGGTATTACGGTACAGAGTCAATGTGGAGGCTATATACAGGGTGCTACGGTACAGAGTCAATGTGGAGGCTATATACAGGGGGTACCGGTACAGAGTCAATGTGGAGGCTATATACAGGGGGTACCGGTACAGAGTCAATGTGGAGACTATATACAGGGGGTACCGGTACAGAGTCAATGTGGAGGCTATATACAGGGGGTACCGGTACAGAGTCAATGTGGAGACTATATACAGGGGGTACCGGTACAGAGTCAATGTGGAGGCTATATACGGGGGGTACCGGCACAGAGTCAATGTGGAGGCTATATACAGGGGGTACCGGTACAGAGTCAATGTGGAGGCTATATACAGGGTGTTACGGTACAGAGTCAATGTGGAGGCTATATACAGGGGGTACCGGTACAGAGTCAATGTGGAGGCTATGTACAGGGGGTACCGGTACAGAGTCAATGTGGAGGCTATATACAGGGGGTACCGGCACAGAGTCAATGTGGAGACTATACAGGGGGTACCTGTACAGAGTCAATGTGGAGGCTATGTACAGGGGGTACCGGTACAGAGTCAATGTGGAGGCTATATACAGGGTGTTACGGTACAGAGTCAATGTGGAGGCTATATACAGGGGGTACCGGTACAGAGTCAATGTGGAGGCTATGTACAGGGGGTACCGGTACAGAGTCAATGTGGAGGCTATATACAGGGGGTACCGGTACAGAGTCAATGTGGAGGCTATGTACAGGGGGTACCGGTACAGAGTCAATGTGGAGGCTATATACAGGGTGCTACGGTACAGAGTCAATGTGGAGGCTATATACAGGGTATTACGGTACAGAGTCAATGTGGAGGCTATATACAGGGTATTACGGTACAGAGTCAATGTGGAGGCTATATACAGGGTGTTACGGTACAGAGTCAGTGTGGAGGCTATATACAGGGTATTACGGTACAGAGTCAATGTGGAGGCTATATACAGGGGGTACCGGTACAGAGTCAATGTGGAGGCTATGTACAGGGGGTACCGGTACAGAGTCAATGTGGAGGCTATATACAGGGTGCTACGGTACAGAGTCAATGTGGAGGCTATATACAGGGTGCTACGGTACAGAGTCAATGTGGAGGCTATATACAGGGTGCTACGGTACAGAGTCAATGTGGAGGCTATATACAGGGGGTACCGGTACAGAGTCAATGTGGAGGCTATATACAGGGGGTACCGGTACAGAGTCAATGTGGAGGCTATATACAGGGTGCTACGGTACAGAGTCAATGTGGAGGCTATATACAGGGGGTACCGGTACAGAGTCAATGTGGAGACTATATACAGGGGGTACCGGTACAGAGTCAATGTGGAGGCTATATACAGGGTATTACGGTACAGAGTCAATGTGGAGGCTATATACGGGGGGTACCGGTACAGAGTCAATGTGGAGGCTATATACAGGGGGTACCGGTACAGAGTCAATGTGGAGGCTATATACAGGGGGTACCGGTACAGAGTCAATGTGGAGGCTATATACAGGGGGTACCGGTACAGAGTCAATGTGGAGGCTATATACAGGGTGTTACGGTACAGAGTCAATGTGGAGGCTATATACAGGGGGTACCGGTACAGAGTCAATGTGGAGGCTATATACAGGGGGTACCGGTACAGAGTCAATGTGGAGGCTATATACAGGGGGTACCGGTACAGAGTCAATGTGGAGGCTATATACAGGGGGTACCGGTACAGAGTCAATGTGGAGACTATATACAGGGGGTACCGGTACAGAGTCAATGTGGAGGCTATATACGGGGGGTACCGGTACAGAGTCAATGTGGAGGCTATATACAGGGGGTACCGGTACAGAGTCAATGTGGAGGCTATATACAGGGTGTTACGGTACAGAATCAATGTGGAGGCTATATACAGGGTGTTACGGTACAGAGTCAATGTGGAGGCTATATACAGGGTGTTACGGTACAGAGTCAATGTGGAGGCTATATACAGGGGATACCGGTACAGAGTCAATGTGGAGGCTATATACAGGGTGTTACGGTACAGAGTCAATGTGGAGGCTATATACAGGGTGTTACGGTACAGAGTCAATGTGGAGGCTATATACAGGGTGTTACGGTACAGAGTCAATGTGGAGGCTATATACAGGGAGTACCGGTACAGAGTCAATGTGGAGGCTATATACAGGGGATACCGGTACAGAGTCAATGTGGAGGCTATATACAGGGTGTTACGGTACAGAGTCAATGTTGAGGCTATATACAGGGTGTTACGGTACAGAGTCAATGTGGAGGCTATATACAGGGTGTTATGGTACAGAGTCAATGTGGAGGCTATATACAGGGGGTACCGGTACAGAGTCAATGTGGAGGCTATATACAGGAAGTACCGGTACAGAGTCAATGAGGAGGCTATATACAGGGTGTTACGGTACAGAGTCAATGTGGAGGCTATATACAGGGTGTTATGGTACAGAGTCAATGTGGAGGCTATATACAGGGTGTTACAGTACTGAGTCAATGTGGAGGCTATATACAGGGGGTACTGGTACAGAGTCAATGTGGAGGCTGATCCTAGCCATTCACCATGACAACATAAGGAAATAGAATGATCCTAGCCATTCACCATGACAACAGAAGGAAATAGAATGGTCTACATGGAAAACAGAGGAATGATCCTAGCCATTCACCATGACAACATAAGGAAATAGAATGATCCTAGCCATTCACCATGGCAACATAAGGAAATAGAATGGTCTACATGAAAACAGAGGAATGGTCCTAGCCATTCACCATGACAACATAAGGAAATAGAATGATCCTAGCCATTCACCATGGCAACATAAGGAAATAGAATGGTCTACATGAAAACAGAGGAATGATCCTAGCCATTCACCATGACAACATAAGGAAATAGAATGATCCTAGCCATTCACCATGGCAACATAAGGAAATAGAATGGTCTACATGAAAACAGAGGAATGATCCTAGCCATTCACCATGACAACATAAGGAAATAGAATGATCCTAGCCATTCACCATGACAACATAAGGAAATAGAATGATCCTAGCCATTCACCATGACAACATAAGGAAATATAATGATCCTAGCCATTCACCATGACAACATAAGGAAATAGAATGATCCTAGCCATTCACCATGGCAACATAAGGAAATAGAATGGTCTTTAGCCATTCACCATGACAACATAAGGAAATAGAATGGTCTTTAGCCATTCCCCATGACAACATAAGGAAATAGAATGATCCTAGCCATTCACCATGACAACATAAGGAAATAGAATGGTCTTTAGGCCATTCACCATGACAATATATGGAAATAGAATGATCCTAGCCATTCACCATGACAACATAAGGAAATAGAATGATCTTAGCCATTCACCATGACAACATAAGGAAATAGAATGATCCTAGCCATTCACTATGACAACATAAGGAAATAGAATGGTCTTTAGGCCATTCACCATGACAACATATGGAAATAGAATGATCCTAGCCATTCACCATGACAACATAAGGAAATAGAATGGTCTACATGGAAAACAGAGGAATGATCCTAGCCATTCACCATGACAACATAAGGAAATAGAATGATCCTAGCCATTCACCATGACAACATAAGGAAATAGAATGATCCTAGCCATTCACCATGGCAACATAAGGAAATAGAATGATCCTAGCCATTCACCATGGCAACATAAGGAAATAGAATGGTCTAAATGAAAACAGAGGAATGATCCTAGCCATTCACCATGACAACATAAGGAAAGATCACTCTGAAATATCATTGGAATAATATTATCAGAATACTTTAACCCAAATAACATGCAAGGAAAACACAAACCTCAAAACAACCGGAACCCAACTGAACTTTATACAAAGCCTTAAACCTGGAAAGGCAAGTGGCCGTGACAACATCAGGAATGAATTGCTGAAACACAGTACTAATGAGATGCAGGCTGCCTTATTTAAACTATTCAACCTGGTATAGGAGAACAGCTGCTTCCCTTATATTTGGAACCAGCAGCTCATAACCCCCATATATAAAAAAGTGAGAAATTAGACCCTAATAACTACAGGGAAATATGCGTCACCAGTAACATGGGGAAATTGTTCTGCTGTATTTTCAATGACCAAATATAGACCTTCCTCACACAACATAACGCTCTCAGAAAAACACAAATTGTCTTTCTATCCAAACACAGAACAACTGATACACGTCCACACATTACACACACACTAATAAACCAGCATGTTCATCAGAACAACAGAGGAAAGGCATGTTTTGTTGATTTTTCAGAGTGCTTTTGATTCCATATGACATGATGGACTTTATGAGGGGGGGGGGGGGCAGGTTGGGGCGAAGAGAGGGACGGAAGCCCAGGTTGGGGCGAGGAGAGGGACGGAAGTCCAGGTTGGGGCGAGGAGAGGGACGGAAGCCCAGGTTGGGGCGAGGAGAGGGACGAAAGCCCAGGTTGGGGCGAGGAGAGGGACGGAAGCCCAGGTTGGGGCGAGGAGAGGGACGGAAGCCCAGGTAAGGGCGAGGAGAGGGACGGAAGCCCAGGTAGGGGCGAGGAGAGGGACGGAAGCAAAACTGTTACATTGATGCTGTTGCCGCGGCTTTTGTGGCGCGATGGGTAACAATGCTTTGAGGGTAGCTGTTGTTGATGTGTGCAGAGGGTCCCTGGTTCGAGCCCAGGTAGGGGCGAGGAGAGGGACGGAAGCTATACTGTTACATTGGGCTCCCGTCATAAAATTGATTTACTCAAACAACACATGTAGTATTAACTTGTATGGGGTAGGGGGCAGTATTTTCACGTCCGGATGAAAAGCGTGCCCAGAGTGAACTGCCTGCTACTCAGGCCCACATCCTAGGATATGCATAGTATTATTATATTTGGATGGAACCACTCTGAAGTTTCTAAAACTGTTTGAATGATGTCTGTGAGTATAACAGAACTCCTATGGCAGGCAAAAACCTGAGACAAAATCCAACCAGGAAGTGGGAAATCTGAGGTTTGTAGTTTTTCAACTCTTTGCCAAGGGACTGGGCTCACTCACAATGTTGCCTAAGAACACAGCCATGAATAAAGAATGGTACCAACAAATCCTCCGAGAGCAACTTCTCCCAACCATCCAGGAACAGTTTGGTGACGAACAATGCCATTTCCAGCATGATGGAACACCTCGCCATAAGGCAAAAGTGATAACTAAGTGGCCAGGGGAACAAAACATTGATATTTTGGGTCCATGGCCAGGAAACGCCCCAAACCTTAATCCCATTGAGAACTTGTGGTCAATCCTCAAGAGGCAGGTGGACAAACAAAAACCCACAAGCATTGATTATGCAAGAATGGGCTGTCATCAATCATTCTCAAAACTTTTGGCCACGACTGTATTTCATGACAATAAAGCAATCTGAATGTGAATTTGAGAGAGACAGGGAGACAGAGATGGAGACAGAACAAGGCAGAGAGAGACAGAGAGAATTTTGATTAATGTATCACCTCCAGCACACTCTGCTGTCCTTGTACACACCAAATGGATCAGAGAGAGAGAGAGAGAGAGAGAGACAGAGACAGAGAGAGAGAGAGAGAGAGAGAGAGAGAGAGAGAGAGAGAGAGAGAGGCTCTCGCTGTTTCTGTCTGTGAGAGATCACCAACCCATTCATAGAGAACCATTTTGGACAAATTGGCGTCTAGCGGTTCGGGCGTCGGGCCAGTAAACAAAAGGTCACTGGTTCAAATACCAGGGCAAGGCACTTAACCTAAATATGCTCCAGGGGCACTGCACTACTATGACTGAGCCTGTAAAACAACACCTATCATACTACTATGACTGACCCTGTAAAGCCTGAAACACATCCACAGACATACAGTCTACCAGGACAGCCTGAAACACATCCACAGACAGACAGTTTACCAGAACAGCCTGAAACACATCCACAGACATACAGTCTACCAGGACAGCCTGAAACACATCCACAGACATACAGTCTACCAGGACAGCCTGAAACACATCCACAGACAGACAGCCATTCTCACTGTTTTACTAAGCTTACTGTTTTACTAACCTTGCTATGGAACTATAGTGGATGTGTAACTAGGTCAACACAATACAACGACTTGGTGTGAAAAAGGGTCATGAGGTCTAAAGGCAGACACATATAAAACACATGAACCCAGAAACTAGCTGCACTATGAACCCAGCAGCACTATGAACCCAGAAACTAGCAGCACTATGAACCCAGAAACTAGCTGCACTATGAACCCAGCAGCACTATGAACCCAGAAACTAGCAGCACTATGAACCCAGAAACTAGCTGCACTATGAACCCAGCAGCACTATGAACCCAGAAACTAGCTGCACTGTGAACCCAGAAACTAGCTGCACTATGAACCCAGACACTAGCAGCACTATGAACCCAGAAACTAGCTGCACTATGAACCCAGAAACTAGCAGCACTATGAACCCAGAAACTAGCTGCACTATGAACCCAGAAACTAGCAGCACTATGAACCCAGAAACTAGCTTCACTATGAACCCAGAAACTAGCAGCACTATGAACCAGAAACTAGCTGCACTGTGAACCCAGAAACTAGCTGCACTATGAACCCAGAAACTAGCTGCACTGTGAACCCAGAAACTAGCTGCACTATATACCAAGAAACTAGCTGCACTATGAACCCAGAAACTAGCTGCACTATGAACTCAGAAACTAGCAGCACTATGAACCAAGAAACTAGCTGCACTGTGAACCCAGAAACTAGCTTCACTATGAACCCAGAAACTAGCTGCACTATGAACCCAGAAACTAGCTGCACTGTGAACCCAGAAACTAGCTGCACTATATACCCAGAAACTAGCTGCACTATGAACCCAGAAACTAGCTGCACTATGAACTCAGAAACTAGCAGCACTATGAACCAAGAAACTAGCTGCACTGTGAACCCAGAAACTAGCTTCACTATGAACCCAGAAACTAGCAGCACTATGAACCAAGAAACTATCTGCACTGTGAACCCAGAAACTAGCTTCACTATGTACCCAGAAACTAGCAGCACTATGAACCAGAAACTAGCTGCACTGTGAACCCAGAAACTAGCTGCACTATGAACCCAGAAACTAGCTGCACTATGAACCCAGAAACTAGCAGCACTATGAACCCAGAAACTAGCTGCACTGTGAACCCAGAAACTAGCTGCACTATATACCCAGAAACTAGCTGCACTATGAACCCAGAAACTAGCTGCACTATGAACTCAGAAACTAGCAGAACTATGAACCCAGAAACTAGCAGCACTATGAACCCAGAAACTAGCTGCACTAGAAACCCAGAAACTAGCTTCACTATGAACCCAGAAACTAGCTGCACTATGAACCCAAAAACTAGCTGCACTATGAACCCAGAAACTAGCAGCACTATGAACCCAGCAGCACTATGAACCCATGACTAACTGCACTAGGAACCAAGAAACTAGCTGCACTGTGAACCCAGAAACTAGCTTCACTATGAACCCAGAAACTAGCAGCACTATGAACCAGAAACTAGCTGCACTGTGAACCCAGAAACAAGCTGCACTATGAACCCAGAAACTAGCAGCACTATGAACCCAGAAACAAGCTGCACTGTGAACCCAGAAACTAGCAGCACTATGAACCCAGAAACTAGCTGCACTATGAACCCAGAAACTAGCTGCACTATGAACCCAGAATATAGCAGCACTATGAACCCAGAAACTATCTGCACTATGAACCCAGAAACTATCTGCACTATGAACCCAGAAACTATCTGCACTATGAACCCATAAACTAGATGCACTATGAACCCATAAACTAGCTGCACTATAAACCCAGAAACGAGCTGCACTATAAACACCAGAAACTAGCAGCACTATGAACCCAGAAACTAGCAGCACTATAAACCCAGAAACTAGCTCCACTATGAACCCAGAAACGAGCTGCACTATAAACACCAGAAACTAGCAGCACTATGATCCCAGAAACTAGCAGCACTATAAACCCAGAAACTAGCTCCACTATGAACCCAGAAACTAGCTCCACTATGAACCCAGAAACAAGCTGCACAATAAACCCAGAAACTAACTTTACTTTGAACCCAGCAGCACTATGAACCCAGCAGCACTATGAACCCAGCTGCACTATGAACCCAGCAGCACTATGAACCCAGCAGCACTATGAACCCAGCAGCACTATGAACCCAGCTGCACTATGAACCCAGCAGCACTATGAACCCAGCTGCACTCTGAACCCAGCAGCACTATGAACCCAGTAGCACTCTGAACCCAGCAGCACTATGAACCCAGCAGCACTATGAACCCAGCAGCACTATGAACCCAGCAGCTTATTGACTGGTTTGTTAAGGGTACCTTGTACACTAAGCAGATGATGATACACCAACCACAACACAAAAGGTCACTAACATATCACTACCGGGTCAATAATGATGGACTAACATATCACTACCGGGTCAATAATGATGGACTAAAATATCACTACCGGGTCAATAATGATGGACTAACATATCACTACCGAGTCAATAATGATGGACTAACATATCACTACCGAGTCAATAATGATGGACTAACATATCACTACCGAGTCAATAATGATGGACTAACATATCACTACCGAGTCAATAATGATGGACTAACATATCACTACCGAGTCAATAATGATGGACTAACATATCACTACCGGGTCAATAATGATGGACTAACATATCACTACCGGGTCAATAATGATGGACTAACATATCACTACCGAGTCAATAATGATGGACTAACATATCACTACCGGGTCAATAATGATGGACTAACATATCACTACCGGGTCAATAATGATGGACTAACATATCACTACCGGGTCAATAATGATGGACTAACATATCACTACCGGGTCAATAATGATGGACTAACATATCACTACCGGGTCAATAATGATGGACTAACATATCACTACCGAGTCAATAATGATGGACTAACATATCACTACCGGGTCAATAATGATGGACTAAAATATCACTACCGGGTCAATAATGATGGACTAACATATCACTACCGGGTCAATAATGATGGACTAACATATCACTACCGGGTCAATAATGATGGACTAACATATCACTACCGGGTCAATAATGATGGACTAACATATCACTACCGGGTCAATAATGATGGACTAACATATCACTACCGGGTCAATAATGATGGACTAACATATCACTACCGGGTCAATAATGATGGACTAACATATCACTACCGAGTCAATAATGATGGACTAACATATCACTACCGGGTCAATAATGATGGACTAACATATCACTACCGAGTCAATAATGATGGACTAACATATCACTACCGGGTCAATAATGATGGACTAACATATCACTACCGGGTCAATAATGATGGACTAACATATCACTACCGGGTCAATAATGATGGACTAAAATATCACTACCGGGTCAATAATGATGGACTAACATATCACAACCGGGTCAATAATGATGGACTAACATATCACTACCGAGTCAATAATGATGGACTAACATATCACTACCGGGTCAATAATGATGGACTAACATATCACTACCGGGTCAATAATGATGGACTAACATATCACTACCGGGTCAATAATGATGGACTAACATATCACTACCGAGTCAATAATGATGGACTAACATATCACTACCGGGTCAATAATGATGGACTAACATATCACTACCGGGTCAATAATGATGGACTAACATATCACTACCGGGTCAATAATGATGGACTAACATATCACTACCGGGTCAATAATGATGGACTAACATATCACTACCGGGTCAATAATGATGGACTAACATATCACTACCGGGTCAATAATGATGGACTAACATATCACTACCGAGTCAATAATGATGGACTAACATATCACTACCGGGTCAATAATGATGGACTAACATATCACTACCGGGTCAATAATGATGGACTAACATATCACTACCGGGTCAATAATGATGGACTAACATATCACTACCGGGTCAATAATGATGGACTAACATATCACTACCGGGTCAATAATGATGGACTAACATATCACTACCGAGTCAATAATGATGGACTAACATATCACTACCGGGTCAATAATGATGGACTAACATATCACTACCGGGTCAATAATGATGGACTAACATATCACTACCGGGTCAATAATGATGGACTAACATATCACTACCGAGTCAATAATGATGGACTAACATATCACTACCGAGTCAATAATGATGGACTAACATATCACTACCGGGTCAATAATGATGGACTAACATATCACTACCGGGTCAATAATGATGGACTAACATATCACTACCGGGTCAATAATATATACATTAAGCCATCACAGTCTAGCCAGTGGTGAAGGGAGGAGGAGATTGGAGAGAGATGGAGAGAGAGAAAAAGACAGAGTGAGACAGACAGAATGAGACAGATAGCCTAATGTGGGGGAGGAGGGAGGAGTGAGGAGGGGGAGAGACGGTCTTCATTTTATCTTGTAACAGCTTAATGTGGGGGAGACTGGGGGAGGAGGAGAGAGACTGGGGGAGGAGGAGAGAGACTGGGGGAGGAGGAGTGAGATTGGGGGAGGAGGGAGACTGGGGGAGGAGGAGGGAGACTGGGGGAGGAGGAGTGAGATTAGGGGAGGAGGGAGACTGGGGGAGGAGGAGGGAGACTGGGGGAGGATCTTGGGTTTATAGTTTCATTCTCCTCCAGCCTCCAGGAGTCAGTATCATAAAAACACCTGTGTTAGCAAAGCGCAGCAAACAATTTCCTGGATAATTTAACAAAGATGCGATCCATTATTTGGTGTGGTGTGTGTGTAGCAGTGTGTGTGTGTGTGTGTGTGTGTGTGTGTGTGTGTGTGTGTGTGTGTGTGTGTGTGTGTGTGTGTGTGTGTGTAGGAGTCTGTCTGTCTGTCCGTCCGTCTGTCTGTCTGTGTGTGCGTTCGTACAAAAGCCAACTTCAACCAGCTAAACCCTGGCTTTGGTTGGCTATGATTCAACAGTGAACTGCAGAGAGGGGACAGAGAGGCAGACTTCTGTTACCATTATGCTTCATGCAATCTGGATTTTAAAAAAGGGAACGCTTGCATAACAGTAAGTAGCCTGATGTTCACCCTGTAGAGCTAACAGACATCTCTCCCCCTACACACACCCTCCCTACCTACAGGCTGTCTCGATCACTCTGTCACAGGCAGGATTGTCCTATGAGACAGAGGCTGGGGCTGCGTTAGATGGGGCTGGTTTAGGGTTAGATGGGGCTGGGTTAGATGGGGCTGAGATAGGGTTAGATGGGGCTGGGATAGATGGGGATGGTTTAGGGTTAGATGGGGCTAAGATAGGGTTAAATGGGGCTGGGATAGATGTGGATCGTTTAGCGTTAGGTGGGGCTGGGATAGGGTTAGATCGGGCTGGGATAGATGGGGCTGGGTTAGGGTTAGATGGGGTTGGGTTAGATGGGGCTGGTTTAGGGTTAGATGGGGCTGGGATAGATGGGGCTGGGATAGATGGGGCTGGTTTAGGGTTAGATCGGACTGGGTTAGATGGGGCTGGGTTAGGGTTAGATGGGGCTGGGTTAGATGGGGCTGGTTTAGGGTTAGATGGGGCTGGGTTAGATGGGGCTGGGATAGATGGGGCTGGGATAGATGGGGCTGGGTTAGATGGGGCTGGGATAGATGGGGCTGGGTTAGATGGGGCTGGGATAGATGGGGCTGGGATAGGGTTAGATGGGGCTGGGTTAGATCGGGCTGGTTTAGGGTTACATGGGGCTGGTTTAGGGTTAGATGGGGATGGGATAGATGGGGCTGGGATAGATGGGGCTGGTCTGTCTACAGACTGGTGCTACAGCGCAAGGGCAGAAAGACACGCTGCAGGTCTGTCTATAAGCAGCTTTCATTACTACCTTTGTAACAACAACAACAAGAATGACACCATCTCTTTAGCAACCTCAGTGTGGCATAAAAAGCACACACATCTCTCCATCTGCTGTGGCATCCAGATTAATGTGGGGGAGACAAAGGATTGGAAATATCTGATACATGATCCACCATACTGATTACAGACTACATATTACAGGGAACAAGGTGAGAATAACATGTATTCTCTCTCTCTCTCTCTCTCTCTCGTACAATGTACAAATAGCTGAAAAAGGCTCTGATATATTCTGATTTATACTGATATATAGTGATTTATACTGATAGATACTGATATATAGTGATACATACCGATGATTTATACTGATATATTCTGATTTATACTGATATATAGTGATTTATACTGATAGATACTGATATATAGTGATACATACCGATGATTTATACTGATATATACTGATATATACTGATATATAGTGATATATAGTGATACATAGCGATGATTTAAACTGATATATTCTGATAGATACTGATATATAGTGATACATACCAATGATTTATACTGATATATTCTGATTTATACTGATATATACTGATTTATACTGATAGATACTGATATATAGTGATACATACCGATGATTTATACTGATATATACTGATTTATACTGATATATAGTGATATATATTGATATATACCAATGATTTATACTGATTTATACTGATAGATACTGATATATAGTGATACATACCGATGATTTATACTGATATATACTGATTTATACTGATATATAGTGATATATATTGATATATACCAATGATTTATACTGATTTATACTGATATATAGTGATTTATAGAGATTATTACTGACATATACTGATTTATACTGATATATACTGATTTATACTGATATATACTGATTATTTGGATTTATAGAGATTATTACTGATATATAGTGATTTGTACTGATTTATACTGACATATACTGATTTATACTGATTTATACTGACATATACTGATTTATACTGATTTATACTGATATATAGTGATTTATAGTGATTTATACTGACATATACTGATTTATACTGATTTATACTGATATATAGTGATTTATACTGATTTATAAGGCCATATTGAGTAAAATGCCATTTTTCTTTGTTCTTTATAAAAAAAAAACAGGTCAGTAAATAAATATAAATTACAGTCCAATTCTCATTTACTTCTGACAGTACCAAAAATTAGAACAGGTCATGGTAGAAATAGAACTGTTCATGGTAGAAATAGAACTGTTCATGTAGAAATAGAACTGTTCATGGTAGAAATAGAACTGTTCATGGTAGAAATAGAACTGTTCGTGGTAGAAATAGAACTGTTCATGGTAGAAATAGAACTGTTCATGTAGAAATAGAACTGTTCATGGTAGAAATAGAACTGTTCATGGTAGAAATAGAACTGTTCGTGGTAGAAATAGAACTGTTCATGGTAGAAATAGAACTGTTCATGGTAGAAATAGAACTGTTCGTGGTAGAAATAGAACTGTTCATAGTAGAAATAGAACTGTTCATGGTAGAAATAGAACTGTTCGTGGTAGAAATAGAACTGTTCGTGGTAGAAATAGTTTTAGTAACTCCGTGCTCCTGGAATTCTCTCCTGAACATTTTAACATTCGATGATTTAGTCTCGTTGGTGGAGTTTAAACACTTGATCAATGTAAATATCATATAAGAGTGTAACTGTCTTCAGGACGGCTGTTTTTTTAGTTAGATTTAGTTAGTTTGTGAGTGTAATTGTCTTCAGGACGGCTGTTTTTTAGTTAGATTTAGTTAGTTTGTGAGTGTAATTGTCTTCAGGACGGCTGTTTTTTAATTAGATTTAGTTAGTGTTTCTTTATGTAACATGTCATTGTTGTACTGTATGTGTGTCTTCTGTTTTCATCAATGTTGTGTTCGTGTATGTAAGTTGTTTTGTCTGAAACTTTGTGCCTGCCCCCCCTCCCTCCTCCATCCCTCTCTCCATCCCACCCTCTCTCCATCCCTCCTCCATCCCTCTCTCCATCCCTCCCTCTCTCCATCCCTCCCTCCCTCCACCCCTTCTCCATCCCACTCTCCCTCCATCCCTCCATCCCTCCCTCTCTCCCTCTCTCCCCTCCTTCTCTCTCTCCATCCCTCCCTATCTCCATCCCTCCCTCCCTCCACCCCTTCTCCATCCCACTCTCCCTCCATCCCTCCCTCTCTCCCTCTCTCCCCTCCTTCTCTCCCTCCATCCCTCCCTCTCTCCCTCTCTCCCCTCCTTCTCTCTCTCCATCCCTCCATATCTCCATCCATCCCTCCCTCTCTCCCCTCCCTCTCTCCTCCCTTCCCTCCCTCTCTCCCCTCCTTCTCTCCTCCCTCCATCCCCCTCCCTCTCCCCCTCCCCCTCTCTCTTCCTCCAGTTACTTTCCTTCTTTTTAGGTTGGAGAAAATAGCTACACCTGTAAGATGTTAAAGTATGTTGACCCAGCGTTTGAAACGATTCATTAAGCTTTTAAACTGCAGAGAATTCTCAGAGATCTTCCCTTCAGATGTTTCCCCTTGGCTCCAACCAAATGGCATATCAAGTTCAGGAAATTAGCCAGTTCCTGTTGGGGGAAGGGGGGAAGAGAGGGAAAGAGCTGAAAGAGAGATAGGAGAGAGCTGAGAGAGGGGGGGAGGGCTGAAGAGGGAGAGAGAAAAAAAACAAAAAAAAGGAAAATCTTCTCTTGATTTGAGAGAGAGGGGGAGGTGAAAGAGAGAGAGAGAGGGGGGAGAGGTGAAAGAGAGAGAGGGGGGGAGAGGTGAAAGGTGAAAGAGAGAGAGAAAGAGATAGAGAGGTGAGAGATAGAGAGAGAGAGGGGGGGCAAGGGGGTGAGGTGAAAGAGAGAGGGGGGAAGAGAGAACAAAAGCAAAGTCTTCTCTTGATTGACATTTTTTAAAAGCTGCTGACTCAAGTCTGCTGTACAAACTGAAACAATATGTTCAAAACAGGCAATAAACATGGATTTCTTCCATCGGGGCCAAAGGGGGTGAGACAGGGATGCAGTTTAAGCCCCACCCTATTCAATGGTTTTTTGAATTGGCGACTTCAACATTCTGCAGCACTCGGCCTCAACCTACTAGAATCTGAAGTCAAATGTTTGCTGATGATCTGGTGCTTCTGTCACCAACCAAGGAGGGTCTACAGCAGCACCTAGATCTGTCACCAACCAAGGAGGGTCTACAGCAGCACCTAGATCTGTCACCAACCAAGGAGGGCCTACAGCAGCACCTAGATCTGTCACCAACCAAGGAGGGCCTACAGCAGCACCTAGATCTGTCACCAACCAAGGAGGGCCTACAGCAGCACCTAGATCTGTCACCAACCAAGGAGGGCCTACAGCAGCACCTAGATCTGTCACCAACCAAGGAGGGCCTACAGCAGCACCTAGATCTGTCACCAACCAAGGAGGGCCTACAGCAGCACCTAGATCTGTCACCAACCAAGGAGGGCCTACAGCAGCACCTAGATCTGTCACCAACCAAGGAGGGCCTACAGCAGCACCTAGATATTCCGATGACGTGTCAGAGGGGTTGAAGGTTTCAGTTGTACCTCATTTCCTTTTCTGGTCCCTGACAGTGTTCCACAACAAAGGCATAAACGTCAACACCTCAGGTAACTTCCACAAAGCGGTGAACGAAGGGCCTTCTAGGACATCAAAAGAAACATAAAATTCAACATACCAATTAGAATCTGGCTAAAAATGCTTGAATCGGTTATATAACCCATTGCCCTTTATGGTTGTGAGGTCTGGGGTCCGCTCACCAAACCAAGACTTCACCAAAATGGGACAAACACCAAATTGAGACTCTGCATGCAGAATTCTGCAAAAATATCCTCTGTGTACAAGGTAAAACACCAAATAATGCAGAGTAGAATTAGGCCGATACCCGCTAATTATCAAAATCCAGAAAAGAGATGTTAAATTCTTCAATCACCTAAAAGGAAGTGATTCCCAAACCTTCCATAACAAAGCCATCACCGACAGAGAGATGAACCTGGAGAAGAGTCCGCTAAGCAAGCTGGTCCTGGGGCTCTCTTCACAAACACAAACACAGAGCCCCAGGACAGCAACACAATTAGACCCAACCAAATCATGAGAAAACAAAAAGATAATTACTTGACACGTTGGAAAGAATTAACAAAAAAACAGAGCAAACTAGAATGCTATTTGGCCCCAAACAGAGAGTACACAGTGGCAGAATACCTGACCACTGTGACTGACCCAAACTTAAGGAAAGCTTTGACTATGTACAGACTCAGTGAGCATAACCTTGCTATTGAGAAAGGCCACCGTAGGCAGACCTGGCTATCAAGAGTAGACAGGCTATGTGCACACGGCCAACCAAATGAGGTGGAGACTGAGCTGCACTTCCTAAACTCCTGCCAAATGTATGACCATATTAGAGAGACATATTTCCCTCAGATTACACAGATCCACAAAGAATTAGAAAACAAACCCAATTTTGATAAACTCCCATATCTACTGGGTGAAATATCACAGTGTGGCATCACAGCAGCAATATTTGTGACCTGTTGCTACTAGAAAAGGGCAACCAGTGAAGAACAAACATGATTTGTAGCTTCAACCTACACTTAGATTGGAGTCATTAAAGCTCGTTTTTCAACCACTCCACAAATTTCTTGTTAACAAACTTTAGTTTTGGCAAGTCGGTTAGGACATCTACTTTGTGCATGACACAAGTCATTTTTCCAACAATTGTTTACAGACAGATTATTTCACTTATAATTCACTGTATCACAATTCCAGTGGGTCAGAAGTTTATATACACTAAGTTGACTGTGGCTTTAAACAGCATTGGAAAATTTCAGAAAATGATGTCATGGCTTAAGAAGCATCCGATAGGCTAATTGACATCATTTGAGTCAATTGGAGGTGTACCTGTGGATGTATTTCAAGGTCTACCTTCAAACCCACTGCCTCTTTGCTTGACATCATGGAAAAATCAAAAGAAATCAGCCAAGACCTCAGAAAAGAAATTGTAGATCTCCACAAGTCTGGTTTATCCTTGGGAGGAATTTCCAAACGCCTGAAGGTACTACCACGTTCATCTGTACAAACAATAGTACGCAAGTATAAACACCATGGGACCACGCAGCCGTCATACCGCTCAGGAAGGAGACGCATTCTGTCTCCCAGAGAGGAAAGTACTTTAGTGCGAAAAGTGAAAATCAATGTGGACGTTTTATTTAAATTAAACAATTTAAAGGCAATGCTACCAAATACTAAATGAGTGTATGTAAACTTCTGACCCACTGGGAATGTGATGAAAGAAATAAAAGCTGAAATAAATCATTCTCTCTACTATTATTCTGACATTTCACATTCTTAAAATAAAGTGGTGATCCTAACTGACCTAAAACAGGGAATCTTTTACTAGGATTAAATGTCAGGAATTGTGAAAAACTGAGTTTAAATGTATTTGGCTAAGGTGTATGTAAACTTCCGACTTCAACAGGATATTTATGTTTATTTTTTTTCCCTTTTGTACTTTAACTATTTGCACATCGTTACATCACGATATATACTGAGAGAGCGTGAGAGAGGGCTACAGAGAGAGACAGAGCGAGAGAGGGGGGGGGGGGAGGGAGAGGGAGACAGAAAGACAGACAGAGACAGAGAGAGAGAAACAGAGACATAGAGAGACAGACAGAGACACAGAGAGACAGACAAGAGAGGGAGAGAGAGAGAGACAGAGAGAGAGGGAGAGAGAGAGAGAGAGAGACAGAGAGAGGGGGGGAGAGAGAGAGAGAGAGGGGGAGAGAGAGAGAGAGAGAGAGAGAGAAAGACAATTATGTAGAGAGAGAAGCTAATTCAGCCAAATTATACAACCACCCATACCTCAGCCCTGCTGAACAAATGCAGGGTCCAAACTCACAGAGATCCATCTCCCATCGTTCCCATAGACTGAAATGTTTTGGCAACTTAGTGCCCTTCAATCATGTTCCATTTTGGACCAAGCTCCTTGGTCAGAGCACAATGTACAATATCACAGCAATATCACAGCGACCTTATGACAGAGGCTGGTCTATTCCTGACTCCCTATACGGCATGGGACTGGATGGAACCTCTCCCAAACAGATTGATCCTGACTTTGTAACACAGTTGTGTGTGTGACCTCCTCAATCGTTAGGTCACTTCCCTGCTGGGAAGGACGGGGGCTCCAGTCCATACACACACACACACACACACACACACACACACACACACACACAACGAACCAATCAACACCACCTTCTCATAGTGCCATAGAAAACAACCACCAAGCAGGAAGCAGGAAGCAGCCCAAATGACCATTGGAAAAATAATCAGACACTCCACCTCTTCATGAACCCTCTATCAACAGAGACCATCTGCATACAGAGGTTCTATCAACAGAGACCATCTGTAAATATAGGTTCTATCAACAGAGACCATCTGTAAATAGAGGTTCTATCAACAGAGACCATCTGTATATAGAGGTTCTATCAACAGAGACCATCTGTATATAGAGGTTATATCAACAGAGACCATCTGCATACAGAGGTTCTATCAACAGAGACCATCTGTAAATAGAGGTTCTATCAACAGAGACCATCTGCATATAGAGGTTCTATCAACAGAGACCATCTGTAAATAGAGGTTCTATCAACAGAGACCATCTGTAAATAGAGGTTCTTTCAACAGAGACCATCTGCATATAGAGGTTCTATCAACAGAGACCATCTGTAAATAGAGGTTCTATCAACAGAGAACATCTACATACAGAGGTTCTATCAACAGAGACCATCTGTAAATAGAGGTTCTATCAACAGAGACCATCTGTAAATAGAGGTTCTATCAACAGAGACCATCTGTAAATAGAGGTTCTATCAACAGAGACCATCTGTAAATAGAGGTTCTATCAACAGAGACCATCTGCATACAGAGGTTCTATCAACAGAGACCATCTGTAAATAGAGGTTCTATCAACAGAGACCATCTGTAAATAGAGGTTCTATCAACAGAGACCATCTGTAAATAGAGGTTCTATCAACAGAGACCATTTTTAAATAGAGGTTCTATCAACAGAGACCATCTGTATATAGAGGTTCTATCAACAGAGACCATCTGCATATAGAGGTTCTATCAACAGAGACCATCTGCATACAGAGGTTCTATCAACAGAGACCATCTGTAAATAGAGGTTCTATCAACAGAGACCATCTGTAAATAGAGGTTCTATCAACAGAGACCATCTGTAAATAGAGGTTCTATCAACAGAGACCATATGTAAATAGAGGTTCTATCAACAGAGACCATCTGCATACAGAGGTTCTATCAACAGAGACCATCGTAAATAGAGGTTCTATCAACAGAGACCATCTGTATATAGAGGTTCTATCAACAGAGACCATCTGCATATAGAGGTTCTATCAACAGAGACCATCTGCATACAGAGGTTCTATCAACAGAGACCATCGTAAATAGAGGTTCTATCAACAGAGACCATCTGTATATAGAGGTTCTATCAACATAGACCATCTGCATATAGAGGTTCTATCAACAGAGAACATCTGCAAAGGAAAGAAGTGTATATACTTTCTGAAGACACTGTATCTCTTTATGCTTCAGGAAAACTTCAGGAATACTTCAGGAATACTTCAGGAATACTTCAGGCAAACTTCAGGAATACTTCAGGAACACTTCAGGAATACTTCAGGAACACTTCAGGAATACTTCAGGAATACTTCAGGAACACTTCAGGAACACTTCAGGAATACTTCAGGAACACTTCAGGAATACTTCAGGAACACTTCAGGAACACTTCAGGAATACTTCAGGAACACTTCAGGAACACTTCAGGAATACTTCAGGAACACTTCAGGAATACTTCAGGAACACTTCAGGAACACAAATGTAAGATCATTTGGACACTGCTGGTGTTTTCACAGTCTTGTATGTCCACCGATTAAAAACAAAAACATTTATTTCACTCTGAAAACTTGCGGGGGACAAATAAAATCCCCCGCGGGCCCTACCCCAATCTGCACCTCCTATCTGCTTCCCAGAAGGTGGGGCTTACCAAAAACGGGCCAGGGGTATTTTTACAGTAGCACCAGTGTTTTGAGATTTCCGCCATGGGCTGTCTCTGGGTAAGTAGCTTACAGAGGAGTATCAACAAGCAGAGGCTTTGTAGACGGAGCATGGTGCTTGTTAAGTTAGTCTCACAGGCAGCGTACCAAACGGGACCCTATTCCCTATGGGCCCCGGTCTAAAGTAGTGCACCCTATTCCCTATGGGCCCCGGTCAAATGTAGTGCACCCTATTCCCTATGGGCACCGGTCAAATGTAGTGCACCCTATTCCCTATGGGCCCCGGTCTAAAGTAGTGCACCCTATTCCCTATGGGCCCTGGTCTAATGTAGTGCACCCTATTCCCTATGGGTCCCGGTCAAATGTAGTGCACCCTATTCCCTATGGGCCCCGGTCAAATGTAGTGCACCCTATTCCCTATGGGCCCTGGTCTAACGTAGTGCACCCTATTCCCTATGGGCCCTGGTATAAATTAGTGCACCCTATTCCCTATGGGCCCTGGTATAAAGTAGGTCACTATAAAGTGAATAGAATGATAGTTAAACTCAGTCGCATTTATTTGACAAATGGCTCAGATGGTTGGTGCCTCCTGTTTCCAAGATGGAATCCTCTCCCACTACTCCCTCGTCCCTCCCCGTTGGTCCCCTCCCCCACTACTCCCTCGTCCATCCCCCTGGTCCCCTCCCCCACTACTCCCTCGTCCCTCCCCGTTGGTCCCCTCCCCCACTACTCCCTCGTCCATCCCCCTGGTCCCCTCCCCCACTACTATCTCGTCCCTCCCCATTGGTCTCCTCCCCCACAGTGGGAGTTTAGATAAAGACTCTCTCTCTTTCACAGCTATAACCCAGGTCCTCCTTCTTTCTCTTTCTCCAGCCAACCACGACTCTTTTCTCTTCTCTGGGCCAAAGCCAAACCAAGGGGAGGGGGGGGACACAGAGAGAGCATGGGCTCCTGAGATCTCCTGCAGAAATATAGAATTAGAGTTGACTAAATATAGATAAACTTGGACTTATACAGGACACTCACCTCATCAGAAAACCTTCAATCCAAATCACAATTCCACACCTAAAACCTTGATTTTGGACAAAATTACCTGAATGGATTCTTACTACCAAGGACTATAAAGAGAAAAAAAACTTCTAAGAAACCAAAACCTGGAGGAGAATCACAGCGGAAACCTGGTAAAACCAACACAACACAGATTGAGTAACGTTGTCTGAACCTACTTCTGAAGGCTAAAAGTACAAGACAATAATCTTTATGTGAAGTCAGAGGTGTGAAAAGCCTAACAATGGCAGCAGAGTTTCCCATCTGTCCTGCTGACGAGGATGGTCACCCCCACCAGCACTGAACACACCTCTTCAAACTGTCCTGCTGACGAGGATGGTCACCCCCACCAGCACTGAACACACCTCTTCTAACTGTCCTGCTGACGAGGATGGTCACCCCCACCAGCACTGAACACACCTCTTCAAACTGTCCTGCTGACGAGGATGGTCACCCCCACCAGCACTGAACACACCTCTTCAAACTGTCCTGCTGACGAGGATGGTCACCAGCACTGAACACACCTCTTCAAACTGTCCTGCAGACGAGGATGGTCACCAGCACCAGCACCCCCCCCCGAACAAGACCCAGAGGGTGGAAGGAGGAGATGGACGGCTGAGAGAGCTGACTGCTCTACGGACTGAGTTGAGAAAGCTGAGGTGTGACCAAACGCAAGACACTCCCCCCAGAAAAGCCAGCTGAACAGCCCACACCAGACCTGGACCACATGGACAAACACTAGACATGTCCTGGAGCTGTTGTCAGAGGACAAACACTAGACATGTCCTGGAGCTGTTGTCAGAGGACAAACACTAGAAATGTCCTGGAGCTGTTGTCAGAGGACAGACACTAGGCATGTCCTGGAGATGTTGTCAGAGGACAAACACTAGACATGTCCTGGAGCTGTTGTCAGAGGACAAACACAAGGCATGTCCTGGAACTGTTGTCAGAGGACAAACACTAGGCATGTCCTGGAACTGTTGTCAGAGGACAGACACTAGGCATGTCCTGGAGCTGTTGTCAGAGGACAGACACTATGCATGCCCTGGAGCTGTTGTCAGAGGACAAACACTAGGCATGTCCTGGAACTGTTGTCAGAGGACAGACACTAGGCATGTCCTGGAGCTGTTGTCAGAGGACAGACACTAGGCATGCCCTGGAGCTGTTGTCTGAGGACAAACACTAGACATGTCCTGGAGCTGTTGTCAGAGGACAAACACTAGGCATGCCCTGGAGCTGTTGTCAGGGGACAGACTAAGGTCCCCCGCCACATCATCATTTGCATAATTCACACTCAAGGGAGTTTTTGAAAAAGCTTCTTCTACTTTCCCCAACGCACAAGTGGTTATCTCCACCCTGCTACCATACAGCCGGTGAATGGAAGCATTTCGCGAGACTGTACCTCCAAACCTAACCTAACCTTCCTGGCCCACCACTCCACCCTGTACAGCCTTGACGACTAGGTCCACCTCTACAAGGCAGCAATCCTGACTTGAGTCAAAACCTTTTGACTCAATTTGGCATGAGGGCCTGCTATACAAATTGATGGAAAGTGGTGTTGAGGGAAATCCACACAACATTATAAAATACATGTACAAAAACAACAAGTGTGAGGTTGTAAAATTGGCAACAAAAAAAAAACATTCCTTTCCACAGGGCTGTGGGGTGAGACAGGGATGCAGCTTAAGCCCAAATCTCTTCAACATACGTTCAAAAGTTTGGGGTCACTTAGAAAAGTAATTGCTTTTGAAAGAAAAGCACATTTGTTTTTCATTCAAATAAAAACAAATTAATCAGAAATACAGTGTAGATATTGTTAATGTTGTAAATGACTATGTAGCTGGAAACGGCAGATTTTGAATGTAATATCTACATAGGCGTACAGAGGCCCATTATCAGCAATCATCACTCCTGTGATCCAATGGCACGTTGTGTTAGCTAATCCAAGGTTATCATTTTAAAAGGCTAATTGATCATTAGAAAACCTTTTTGCAATTATGCTAGCACAGCTGAAAACTGTTGCCCTGATTAAAGAAGCAATAAAACTGGCCTTCTTTAGGCTAGTTGAGTATCTGGAGCATCAGCATTTGTGGATTCGATTACAGGCTCAAAATATCTAGAAACAAATAACTTTCTTCAGAAAATCATCAGTCTATTCTTGTTCTGAGAAATGAAGGCTATTCCATGCATGAAATTGCCAAGAAACTGAAGATCTCGTACAATGCTGTGTACTACTCCCTTCACAGAAAAGCGCAAACAGGGGCGGCAGGGGGCGGCAGGGTAGCCTAGTTGGGGCGGCAGGGTAGCCTAGTGGTTAGAGCGTTGGACTAGGAACCCGAAGGTTGCGAGTTCAAACCCCCGAGCTGACAAGGTACAAATCTGTC
>NC_092162.1:4149468-4279468 GCF_045791955.1 Oncorhynchus clarkii lewisi | reverse complement strand
AGGAGGGGAGGCCCCTGAGAGAGAGAACACCAATCAGAAACACCAGACTGGTGAGGAGGGGAGGCCCCTGAGAGAGAGAACACCAATCAGAAACAACAGACTGGTAGGGTGAGGAGGGGAGGCCCCTGAGAGAGGGAACATCAATCAGAAACACCAGACTGGTGAGGAGGGGAGGCCCCTGAGAGAGAGAACACCAATCAGAAACACCAGATTGGAAGGGTGAGGAGGGGAGGCCCCTGAGAGAGGGAACACCAATCAGAAACACCAGATTGGAAGGGTGAGGAGGGGAGGCCCCTGAGAGAGGGAACACCAATCAGAAACACCAGATTGGAAGGGTGAGGAGGGGAGATCCCTGAGAGAGGGAACACCAATCAGAAACACCAGACTGGAAGGGTGAGGAGGGGAGGCCCCTGAGAGAGGGAACACCAATCAGAAACACCAGACTGGAAGGGTGAGGAGGGGAGGCCCCTGAGAGAGAGAACACCAATCAGAAACACCAGACTGGTGAGGAGGGGAGGCCCCTGAGAGAGAGAACACCAATCAGAAACACCAGACTGGTGAGGAGGGGTGGCCCCTGAGAGAGAGAACACCAATCAGAAACACCAGACTGGTAGGGTGAGGAGGGGAGGCCCCTGAGAGAGGGAACACCAATCAGAAACACCAGACTGGAAGGGTGAGGAGGGGAGGCCCCTGAGAGAGGGAACACCAATCAGAAACACCAGACTGGTGAGGAGGGGAGGCCCCTGAGAGAGAGAACACCAATCAGAAACACCAGATTGGAAGGGTGAGGAGGGGAGGCCCCTGAGAGAGGGAACACCAATCAGAAACACCAGATTGGAAGGGTGAGGAGGGGAGGCCCCTGAGAGAGGGAACACCAATCAGAAACACCAGATTGGAAGGGTGAGGAGGGGAGATCCCTGAGAGAGGGAACACCAATCAGAAACACCAGACTGGAAGGGTGAGGAGGGGAGGCCCCTGAGAGAGGGAACACCAATCAGAAACACCAGACTGGAAGGGTGAGGAGGGGAGGCCCCTGAGAGAGAGAACACCAATCAGAAACACCAGACTGGTGAGGAGGGGAGGCCCCTGAGAGAGAGAACACCAATCAGAAACACCAGACTGGTGAGGAGGGGAGGCCCCTGAGAGAGAGAACACCAATCAGAAACACCAGACTGGTAGGGTGAGGAGGGGAGGCCCCTGAGAGAGGGAACACCAATCAGAAACACCAGACTGGAAGGGTGAGGAGGGGAGGCCCCTGAGAGAGGGAACACCAATCAGAAACACCAGACTGGAAGGGTGAGGAGGGGAGGCCCCTGAGAGAGGGAACACCAATCAGAAACACCAGACTGGAAGGGTGAGGAGGGGAGGCCCCTGAGAGAGGGAACACCAATCAGAAACACCAGACTGGAAGGGTGAGGAGGGGAGGCCCCTGAGAGAGGGAACACCAATCAGAAACACCAGACTGGAAGGCTGAGGAGGGGAGGCCCCTGAAAGAGAGAACACCAATCAGAAACACCAGACTGGAAGGCTGAGGAGGGGAGGCCCCTGAAAGAGAGAACACCAATCAGAAACAGAACTACACAGAGGAGGGCAGAGGCCCTGGAGACCTAACCAATTTTTTGAGAAATGAAGGCATATATACATGTTTAAACCATTTCCAACATAAAGACTTTGATTTGTGGATGTTTGAGGAAAAAGGGCAACTTAGAAAACATCAACCAGAAGAAAAAGGAAATCAGAAATACATCAAAACACAATCATGTGGTAAAGACTGTTATTTCAAATCCCAAAAGACACAATCGGTGGTGGATATACACTGTCTTGACTTATAAATGGTGTTCCTTTAACATGAGGGTTGTTTCCATCGTTTACGATACCAGACCAATCACAACGCAGTTAAATGGGGATACCAGACCAATCACAACGCAGTCAACTGGGGATACCAGACCAATCACAACGCAGTTAAATGGGGCTACCAGACCAATCACAACGCAGTTAAATGGGGCTACCAGACCAATCACAACGCAGTTAAATGGGGCTACCAGACCAATCACAACGCAGTTAAATGGGGCTACCAGACCAATCACAACGCAGTTAAATGGGGCTACCAGACCAATCACAACGCAGTTAAATGGGGCTACCAGACCAATCACAACGCAGTTAAATGGGGATACCAGACCAATCACAACGCAGTTAAATGGGGATACCAGACCAATCACAACGCAGTAAACTGGGGCTACCAGACCAATCACAACGCAGTTAAATGGGGATACCAGACCAATCACAACGCAGTAAACTGGGGATACCAGACCAATCACAACGCAGTAAACTGGGGATACCAGACCAATCACAACGCAGTAAACTGGGGATACCAGACCAATCACAACGCAGTAAACTGGGGATACCAGACCAATCACAACGCAGTAAACTGGGGATACCAGACCAATCACAACGCAGTAAACTGGGGATACCAGACCAATCACAACGCAGTAAACTGGGGATACCAGACCAATCACAACGCAGTAAACTGGGGATACCAGACCAATCACAATGCAGTAAACTGGGGATACCAGACCAATCACAACGCAGTAAACTGGGGATACCAGACCAATCACAACGCAGTTAAATGGGGATACCAGACCAATCACAACGCAGTAAACTGGGGATACCAGACCAATCACAACGCAGTAAACTGGGGATACCAGACCAATCACAACGCAGTAAACTGGGGATACCAGACCAATCACAACGCAGTAAACTGGGGATACCAGACCAATCACAACGCAGTAAACTGGGGATACCAGACCAATCACAACGCAGTTAAATGGGGATACCAGACCAATCACAACGCAGTAAACTGGGGATACCAGACCAATCACAACGCAGTTAAATGGGGCTACCAGACCAATCACAACGCAGTTAAATGGGGATACCAGACCAATCACAACGCAGTCAACTGGGGCTACCAGACCAATCACAACGCAGTTAAATGGGGATACCAGACCAATCACAACGCAGTTAAATGGGGATACCAGACCAATCACAACGCAGTAAACTGGGGCTACCAGACCAATCACAACGCAGTCAACTGGGGCTACCAGACCAATCACAACGCAGTTAAATGGGGATACCAGACCAATCACAACGCAGTTAAATGGGGATACCAGACCAATCACAACGCAGTAAACTGGGGCTACCAGACCAATCACAACGCAGTCAACTGGGGCTACCAGACCAATCACAACGCAGTTAAATGGGGATACCAGACCAATCACAACGCAGTTAAATGGGGATACCAGACCAATCACAACGCAGTAAACTGGGGATACCAGACCAATCACAACTCGGTCAACTGGGGCTACCAGACCAATCACAACGCAGTCAACTGGGGATACCAGACCAATCACAACACAGTCAACTGGGGCTACCAGACCAATCACAACGCAGTCAACTGGGGCTACCAGACCAATCACAACGCAGTCAACTGGGGATACCAGACCAATCACAACGCAGTTAAATGGGGATACCAGACCAATCACAACGCAGTTAAATGGGGATACCAGACCAATCACAACGCAGTTAAATGGGGATACCAGACCAATCACAACGCAGTTAAATGGGGATACCAGACCAATCACAACGCAGTAAACTGGGGCTACCAGGCCAATCACAACGCAGTAAACTGGGGCTACCAGACCAATCACAACGCAGTCAACTGGGGATACCAGACCAATCACAACACAGTCAACTGGGGCTACCAGACCAATCACAACACAGTCAACTGGGGCTACCAGACCAATCACAACGCAGTCAACTGGGGCTACCAGACCATACACACCAATCACAACGCAGTCAACTGGGGATACCAGACCACAGACACCAATCACCATTCAGTTAACTGGGGGCATAGACAGCCACCTCTCAGTGGTTAGAGTGTCTGCTTTTGGGAGTTCAATCCCCGGGTCGAGTCATACCAAAGACTCTAAAAATGGGACTGGATGCCTCTCTGCATAAAGGAGTTGGATTGGGGTTAAAGCCCTGTGACAGACTAGTGACAGAAGGACAGACTAGTGACAGAGAGAGAGAGAGAAAGGGAGAGAGAGATGAGAGAGAGACAGAGAGAGAGAGAAAGGGAGGGACAGAGAGAGAGATAGAGAGATAGAGAGAGAGAGAGAGAGAGAGAGACAGAGAGAGAGAGATAGAGAGAGAGAGAGAGAGAAAGATAAAGGGAGAGAGAGAGAAAGAGAGAGAGAGAGAGAGGGAGAGAGATGAGAGAGAAGATGAATGTACTGATATGTGGTTGTCTCTGTTAATTTTTGTTGTTTTTCACTTTATATATTCACTTTGTATGTTGTCTACCTCACTTGCTTTGGCAATGTTAACACATGTTTCCCATGTCAATAAAGCCCTTAAATTGAATTGAATTGAATTGAGAGAGAGAGATGAGAGAGAAAGAGAAAGGGAGGGAGAGAGAGAGAAAGAGAGAAAGGGAGGGACAGAGAGAGATGAGAGAGAAAGGGAAAGGGAGAGAGAGAGAGGGAGAGATAGATAAATATAGAGAGAGGGAGAGAGATGAGAGAGGGAGAGAGAGAGAAAGAGAGAGAGAGAGATGAGAGAGGGAGAGAGAGAGAGCCAGAGAGACAGAGAAACAAAGTCTGACGATGTGAGTTCACAGTTAAGTCAGTTCCGAGCCAGAAAATGAAGCTAACTGCCATGTGTTTCTGAGAGACAGAGCGAACGAGTCCAAAATGGCACCCTATCCCCTATATAGTGCACTACGTTCGACCTTACCCATATGGCTCTGGTCAAAATCAGTGCACTAGAAAGGGCATAGGGTGCCATTTGGGACTCATTCGTCTACTTGAGAGCTTGTGTTTTAGAAAGGGATTAGATCATGTCTTGGCTTGCTTAGAAAACATTCCTATTTACATTACTGGTTCAAGGCCATCATCGAGATACTGGAGAGAGAAAGCAAGGCAGGCACATTGTTGTTCAAAACAACTAAGTGGCGCTGCGGTCTAAGGCAATGCATCGCAGTGCTAGAGGCGTCACTACAGACCTGGGTTCAATCCGGCCGTGACTACAGACCTGGGTTCAATCCGGTCGTGGTCGGGAAACCCAATTGGCTCAGCGTCGTACGGGTTAGAGGAGGTTTTGGCAGGCAGGGATGTCCTTGTCCCATCGCGCTCTAGCGACTCCTTGTGGCGGGCCGGGCGCAGTGCACGCTGACACCTGTCGCCGTTCGACACATTGGTGAGAATGGCTTCCGGATTAAGAGGGGGGGGGGGGGGGGGGGGGGGGGGGGTGTTAAGAAGCGCGGTTTGGTGGGTCATGTTTCGGAGGACGCGTGACTCGACCATTGCCTCTCCGAGCCCGTTGGGGAGTTGCAGCGATGAGACAAGATCGTAATTCGATATCACAAAATTGGGGATAAAAACAAAACGACTAAAATCTTATTGTGATATGTGGTTGTCTCTCCTAGCTATCTGAAGATGAATGTACTGACTGTGATATGTGGTTGTCTCTCCTAGCTATCTGAAGATGAATGTATTGATATGTGGTTGTCTCTCCTAGCTATCTGAAGATGACTATGACTGTGATATGTGGTCGTCTCTCCTAGCTGTCTGAAGATGAAGACACTGTGGTATGTGGTTGTCTCTCCTAGCTGTCTGAAGATGAAGACACTGTGGTATGTGGTTGTCTCTCCTAGCTATCTGAAGATGACTATGACTGTGATATGTGGTCGTCTCTCCTAGCTGTCTGAAGATGAAGACACTGTGGTATGTGGTTGTCTCTCCTAGCTGTCTGAAGATGAAGACACTGTGGTATGTGGTTGTCTCTCCTAGCTGTCTGAAGATGAATACACTTGACTGTAAGTCGTTCTGGATAAGTGCTTCTTCTAAATGACTAAAATATGTAAATTATTATTTATTATTAATATATCTAAATATATATGTAAATATTGGGACTCTAAATTGTGTTGCAGAAAACAATGATGTTAACAATCGCTATCATTAAAAGGTCATAATTAAATACTCAGGAGGACTCCTAACGAAATAATCTATATGATTCTGATTCCCAACAATAATAACAATAATTCACAATCTGTTAATAATATAGTGAATATCATGTATTTTCTTTGAACAATATCAAAAAATAAATAAATCTGCTATCAGGTGACGTGTTGTCGTGAGTTACATTTGTAAAAGAAAGGTAAGTTGTCATTGTGAAACGCTGAGAGAGAGAGAACGCTGATTATAACCCATTTCTAGGGCAGCTCAAAATCACTGTCCAAGTTTGAAATCAATGACCTACTTCTGACACGCACGCACGCACGCACGCACACACGCACACACGCACACACGCACACACACACACACACACACACACACACACGTATTAGGTACACCACCCCCGTTCATGAAAATGGTTCGCTCCTACAGACAGAGAGTCACGTGGCCATGGCTTGTTATATACAGCAGGCAAACAGGCATCGAGGCATTCAGTTACTGTTTGATTGAACGTTAGAATGGGCAAAACGAGTGACCTAAGCGACGATGGGCGTGGTATGATCGTCGGTGCCAGGCACGCCGGATCCAGTATGTCAGAAACGGCCCCCTGGGATTGTCAAGCACAACAGTGTTTACGGTTTCGTGAGAACGGGGAGACAAACAAAACCCATCCAGTCAGCAGCAGTCGGGGAAAACAGCTCGTTGATGAGAGAGGTTGAAGAAGAATGGCAAGAATCGTGTAAGTTCACAGGAGGCCCAAAAACAGACGAATAACAGCACAGTACAACAGTAGGCAACAGAATAGGCAACTCTGGAACGCACAACAACTTGTCATGGATGGGCAAATGCAGCAGACGACCACACGGGGCTCCACTCCTATCAGCTAAACACAAGAAGAAGAAGAAGCAGCTTCAGTAGACACGCCATCCCCAACGCTGGACAATGAGGAGGAGAAATACATTTCCTGGTCTGACGAATCCCACTTCCTGTTGTGTTTTGCTAGGTATTACTGTACTGTTGGAGCTAGAAACACAAGCATATTGCTAGGTATTACTGTTGGAGCTAGAAACACAAGCACATTGTTAGGTATTACTGTACTGTTGGAGCTAGAAACACAAGCATATTGCTAGGTATTACTGTTGGAGCTAGATACACAAGCATATTGTTAGGTATTACTGTTGGAGCTAGAAACACAAGCATATTGTTAGGTATTACTGTTGGAGCTAGAAACACAAGCATATTGCTAGGTATTACTGTTGGAGCTAGAAACACAAGCACATTGTTAGGTATTACTGTACTGTTGGAGCTAGAAACACAAGCATATTGCTAGGTATTACTGTTGGAGCTAGATACACAAGCATATTGTTAGGTATTACTGTTGGAGCTAGAAACACAAGCATATTGTTAGGTATTACTGTTGGAGCTAGAAACACAAGCATATTGTTAGGTATTACTGTTGGAGCTAGAAACACAAGCATATTGTTAGGTATTACTGTTGGAGCTAGAAACACAAGCATATTGTTAGGTATTACTGTACTGTTGGAGCTAGAAACACAAGCATATTGCTAGGTATTACTGTACTGTTGGAGCTAGAAACACAAGCATATTGCTAGGTATTACTGTTGGAGCTAGAAACACAAGCACATTGTTAGGTATTACTGTTGGAGCTAGAAACACAAGCATATTGTTAGGTATTACTGTTGGAGGTAGAAACACAAGCACATTGTTAGGTATTACTGTACTGTTGGAGCTAGAAACACAAGCATTATGTTAGTTATTACTGTTGGAGCTAGAAACACAAGCATATTGTTAGGTATTACTGTTGGAGCTAGAAACACAAGCATATTGTTAGGTATTACTGTTGGAGCTAGAAACACAGGCATATTGTTAGGTATTACTGTACTGTTGGAGCTAGAAATACAAGCATATTGTTAGGTATTACTGTACTGTTGGAGCTAGAAACACAAGCATATTGCTAGGTATTACTGTTGGAGCTAGAAACACAAGCATATTGCTAGGTATTACTGTTGGAGCTAGAAACACAAGCATATTGCTAGGTATTACTGTTGGAGCTAGAAACACAAGCATATTGTTAGGTATTACTGTTGGAGCTAGAAACACAAGCATATTGCTAGGTATTACTGTACTGTTGGAGCTAGAAACACAAGCATATTGCTAGGTATTACTGTACTGTTGGAGCTAGAAACACAAGCATATTGCTAGGTATTACTGTTGGAGCTAGAAACACAAGCATATTGTTAGGTATTACTGTTGGAGCTAGAAACACAAGCATTATGTTAGTTATTACTGTTGGAGCTAGAAACACAAGCATATTGTTAGGTATTACTGTTGGAGCTAGAAACACAAGCATATTGTTAGGTATTACTGTTGGAGCTAGAAACACAAGCATATTGTTAGGTATTACTGTACTGTTGGAGCTAGAAACACAAGCATATTGTTAGGTATTACTGTACTGTTGGAGCTAGAAACACAAGCATATTGCTAGGTATTACTGTTGGAGCTAGAAACACAAGCATATTGCTAGGTATTACTGTTGGAGCTAGAAACACAAGCATATTGCTAGGTATTACTGTTGGAGCTAGAAACACAAGCATATTGTTAGGTATTACTGTACTGTTGGAGCTAAAAACACATATTGCTAGGTATTACTGTTGGAGCTAGAAACACAAGCATATTGTTAGGTAGTTGGAGCTAGAAACACAAGCATATTGCTAGGTATTACTGTACTGTTGGAGCTAGAAACACAAGCATATTGCTAGGTATTACTGTACTGTTGGAGCTAGAAACACAAGCATATTGTTAGGTATTACTGTTGGAGCTAGAAACACAAGCATATTGCTAGGTATTACTGTTGGAGCTAGAAACACAAACATATTGTTAGGTATTACTGTACTTGGTACTGTTGGAGCTAGTTGGAGCTAGAAACACAAGCATATTGCTAGGTATTACTGTTGGAGCTAGAAACACAAACATATTGTTAGGTATTACTGTACTGTTGGAGCTATTTGGAGCTAGCTGTACTGTTGGAGCTAGAAACACAAGCATATTGCTAGGTATTACTGTACTGTTGGAGCTAGAAACACAAGCATATTGCTAGGTATTACTGTTGGAGCTAGAAAACACAAGCATATTGCTAGGTATTACTGTTGGAGCTAGAAAACACAAGCATATTGTTAGAGTATTACTGTTGGAGCTAGAAAACACAAACATATTGTTAGGTATTACTGTATTGTTGGAGCTAGAAACACAAGCATTATGTTAGTTATTACTGTTGGAGCTAGAAACACAAGCATATTGTTAGGTATTACTGTTGGAGCTAGAAAACACAAGCACATTGTTAGGTATTACTGTTGGAGCTAGAAACACAAGCATATTGTTAGGTATTACTGTACTGTTGGAGCTAGAAACACAAGCACATTGTTAGGTATTACTGTACTGTTGGAGCTAGAAACACAAGCATATTGTTAGGTATTACTGTACATATTGCTAGGTATTACTGCATATTGCTAGGTATTGCTACTGTATTGCTAGGTATTACTGTTGGAGCTACACAAGCATATTGCTAGGTGTTGGAGCTAGAAACACAAGCACATTGTTAGGTATTACTGTTGGAGCTAGAAACACAAGCATATTACTAGGTATTACTGTTGGAGCTAGAAACACAAGCATATTGCTAGGTATTACTGTTGGAGCTAGAAACACAAGCATATTGCTAGGTAGTTGGAGCTAGAAACACAAGCATATTGCTAGGTATTACTGTTGGAGCTAGAAACACAAGCATATTGTTAGGTATTACTGTTGGAGCTAGAAACACAAGCATATTGTTAGGTATTACTGTTGGAGCTAGAAACACAAGCATATTGTTAGGTATTACTGTACTGTTGGAGCTAGAAACACAAGCATATTGCTAGGTATTACTGTACTGTTGGAGCTAGAAACACAAGCATATTGTTAGGTATTACTGTTGGAGCTAGAAACACAAGCATATTGCTAGGTATTACTGTTGGAGCTAGAAACACAAACATATTGTTAGGTATTACTGTACTGTTGGAGCTAGAAACACAAGCATATTGTTAGGTATTACTGTACTGTTGGAGCTAGAAACACAAGCATATTGTTAGGTATTACTGTACTGTTGGAGCTAGGAACACAAGCATATTGTTAGGTATTACTGTTGGAGCTAGAAACACAAGCATATTGCTAGGTATTACTGTTGGAGCTAGAAACACAAGCATATTGCTAGGTATTACTGTTGGAGCTAGAAACACAAGCATATTGCTAGGTATTACTGTTGGAGCTAGAAACACAAACATATTGTTAGGTATTACTGTACTGTTGGAGCTAGAAACACAAGCACATTGTTAGGTATTACTGTTGGAGCTAGAAACACAAGCATTATGTTAGGTATTACTGTTGGAGCTAGAAACACAAGCATATTGCTAGGTATTACTGTACTGTTGGAGCTAGAAACACAAGCATATTGTTAGGTATTACTGTACTGTTGGAGCTAGAAACACAAGCATATTGCTAGGTATTACTGTACTGTTGGAGCTAGAAACACAAGCATATTGCTAGGTATTACTGTACTGTTGGAGCTAGAAACACAAGCATATTGCTAGGTATTACTGTTGGAGCTAGAAAACACAAGCATATTGCTAGGTATTACTGTTGGAGCTAGAAAACACAAGCATATTGTTAGAGTATTACTGTTGGAGCTAGAAAACACAAACATATTGTTAGGTATTACTGTATTGTTGGAGCTAGAAACACAAGCATTATGTTAGTTATTACTGTTGGAGCTAGAAACACAAGCATATTGTTAGGTATTACTGTTGGAGCTAGAAAACACAAGCACATTGTTAGGTATTACTGTTGGAGCTAGAAACACAAGCATATTGTTAGGTATTACTGTACTGTTGGAGCTAGAAACACAAGCACATTGTTAGGTATTACTGTACTGTTGGAGCTAGAAACACAAGCATATTGTTAGGTATTACTGTACTGTTGGAGCTAGAAACACAAGCATATTGCTAGGTATTACTGTACTGTTGGAGCTAGAAACACAAGCATATTGTTAGGTATTACTGTTGGAGCTAGAAACACAAGCATATTGCTAGGTATTACTGTTGGAGCTAGAAACACAAGCATATTGCTAGGTATTACTGTACTGTTGGAGCTAGAAACACAAGCACATTGTTAGGTATTACTGTTGGAGCTAGAAACACAAGCATATTGTTAGGTATTACTGTTGGAGCTAGAAACACAAGCATATTGTTAGGTATTACTGTTGGAGCTAGAAACACAAGCATATTGCTAGGTATTACTGTTGGAGCTAGAAACACAAGCATATTGCTAGGTATTACTGTTGGAGCTAGAAACACAAGCATATTGTTAGGTATTACTGTTGGAGCTAGAAACACAAGCATATTACTAGGTATTACTGTTGGAGCTAGAAACACAAGCATATTGCTAGGTATTACTGTTGGAGCTAGAAACACAAGCATATTGCTAGGTATTACTGTTGGAGCTAGAAACACAAGCATATTGTTAGGTATTACTGTTGGAGCTAGAAACACAAGCACATTGTTAGGTATTACTGTTGGAGCTAGAAACACAAGCATATTACTAGGTATTACTGTTGGAGCTAGAAACACAAGCATATTGCTAGGTATTACTGTTGGAGCTAGAAACACAAGCATATTGCTAGGTATTACTGTTGGAGCTAGAAACACAAGCATATTGTTAGGTATTACTGTTGGAGCTAGAAAACACAAGCATATTGCTAGGTATTACTGTTGGAGCTAGAAACACAAGCATATTGTTAGGTATTACTGTTGGAGCTAGAAACACAAGCATATTGCTAGGTATTACTGTACTGTTGGAGCTAGAAACACAAGCATATTGTTAGGTATTACTGTTGGAGCTAGAAACACAAGCATATTACTAGGTATTACTGTTGGAGCTAGAAACACAAGCATATTGCTAGGTATTACTGTTGGAGCTAGAAACACAAGCATATTGCTAGGTATTACTGTTGGAGCTAGAAACACAAGCATATTGTTAGGTATTACTGTTGGAGCTAGAAAACACAAGCATATTGCTAGGTATTACTGTTGGAGCTAGAAACACAAGCATATTGTTAGGTATTACTGTTGGAGCTAGAAACACAAGCATATTGCTAGGTATTACTGTACTGTTGGAGCTAGAAACACAAGCATATTGTTAGGTATTACTGTTGGAGCTAGAAACACAAGCATATTGCTAGGTATTACTGTACTGTTGGAGCTAGAAACACAAGCATATTGTTAGGTATTACTGTTGGAGCTAGAAACACAAGCATATTGTTAGGTATTACTGTACTGTTGGAGCTAGAAACACAAGCATATTGTTAGGTATTACTGTACTGTTGGAGCTAGAAACACAAGCATATTGTTAGGTATTACTGTTGGAGCTAGAAACACAAGCATATTGTTAGGTATTACTGTTGGAGCTAGAAACACAAGCATATTGCTAGGTATTACTGTACTGTTGGAGCTAGAAACACAAGCATATTGCTAGGTATTACTGTTGGAGCTAGAAACACAAGCATATTGTTAGGTATTACTGTTGGAGCTAGAAACACAATCATATTGTTAGGTATTACTGTTGGAGCTAGAAACACAAGCATATTGCTAGGTATTACTGTACTGTTGGAGCTAGAAACACAAGCATATTGCTAGGTATTACTGTTGGAGCTAGAAAACACAAGCATATTGTTAGGTATTACTGTTGGAGCTAGAAACACAAGCATATTGTTAGATATTACTGTTGGAGCTAGAAACACAAGCATATTGTTAGGTATTACTGTTGGAGCTAGAAACACAAGCATATTGCTAGGTATTACTGTACTGTTGGAGCTAGAAACACAAGCACATTGTTAGGTATTACTGTACTGTTGGAGCTAGAAACACAAGCACATTGTTAGGTATTACTGTTGGAGCTAGAAACACAAGCACATTGTTAGGTATTACTGTTGGAGCTAGAAACACAAGCATATTGCTAGGTATTACTGTTGGAGCTAGAAACACAAGCACATTGTTAGGTATTACTGTTGGAGCTAGAAACACAAGCATATTACTAGGTATTACTGTTGGAGCTAGAAACACAAGCATATTGCTAGGTATTACTGTTGGAGCTAGAAACACAAGCATATTGCTAGGTATTACTGTTGGAGCTAGAAACACAAGCATATTGTTAGGTATTACTGTTGGAGCTAGAAAACACAAGCATATTGCTAGGTATTACTGTTGGAGCTAGAAACACAAGCATATTGTTAGGTATTACTGTTGGAGCTAGAAACACAAGCATATTGCTAGGTATTACTGTACTGTTGGAGCTAGAAACACAAGCATATTGTTAGGTATTACTGTTGGAGCTAGAAACACAAGCATATTGCTAGGTATTACTGTACTGTTGGAGCTAGAAACACAAGCATATTGTTAGGTATTACTGTTGGAGCTAGAAACACAAGCATATTGTTAGGGATTACTGTACTGTTGGAGCTAGAAACACAAGCATATTGTTAGGTATTACTGTACTGTTGGAGCTAGAAACACAAGCATATTGTTAGGTATTACTGTTGGAGCTAGAAACACAAGCATATTGTTAGGTATTACTGTTGGAGCTAGAAACACAAGCATATTGCTAGGTATTACTGTACTGTTGGAGCTAGAAACACAAGCATATTGCTAGGTATTACTGTTGGAGCTAGAAACACAAGCATATTGTTAGGTATTACTGTTGGAGCTAGAAACACAATCATATTGTTAGGTATTACTGTTGGAGCTAGAAACACAAGCATATTGCTAGGTATTACTGTACTGTTGGAGCTAGAAACACAAGCATATTGCTAGGTATTACTGTTGGAGCTAGAAAACACAAGCATATTGTTAGGTATTACTGTTGGAGCTAGAAACACAAGCATATTGTTAGATATTACTGTTGGAGCTAGAAACACAAGCATATTGTTAGGTATTACTGTTGGAGCTAGAAACACAAGCATATTGCTAGGTATTACTGTACTGTTGGAGCTAGAAACACAAGCACATTGTTAGGTATTACTGTACTGTTGGAGCTAGAAACACAAGCATATTGCTAGGTATTACTGTTGGAGCTAGAAACACAAGCATATTGCTAGGTATTACTGTACTGTTGGAGCTAGAAACACAAGCATATTGCTAGGTATTGTACTGTTGGAGCTAGTATTACTGTTGGAGCTAGAAACACAAGCATATTGTTAGGTATTACTGTTGGAGCTAGAAACACAAGCATTATGTTAGGTATTACTGTTGGAGGTATTTAGGTATTACTGTTGGAGCTAGAAACACAAGCATATTGCATATTGTTAGGTATTGCTACTGTTGGAGCTAGAAACACAAGCATTATGTTAGGTATTACTGTTGGAGCTAGAAACACAAGCATATCGCACAAGCATATTGCTAGGTATTACTGTACTGTTGGAGCTAGAAACACAAGCATATTGCTAGGTATTACTGTTGGAGCTAGAAACACAAGCATATTGTTAGGTATTACTGTTGGAGCTAGAAACACAAGCATATTGTTAGGTATTACTGTTGGAGCTAGAAACACAAGCATATTGCTAGGTATTACTGTACTGTTGGAGCTAGAAACACAAGCATATTGTTAGGTATTACTGTTGGAGCTAGAAACACAAGCATATTGCTAGGTATTAATGTACTGTTGGAGCTAGAAACACAAGCATATTGCTAGGTATTACTGTTGGAGCTAGAAACACAAGCACATTGTTAGGTATTACTGTTGGAGCTAGAAACACAAGCATATTGTTAGGTATTACTGTACTGTTGGAGCTAGAAACACAAGCATATTGTTAGGTATTACTGTACTGTTGGAGCTAGAAACACAAGCATATTGTTAGGTATTACTGTTGGAGCTAGAAACACAAGCATATTGCTAGGTATTACTGTACTGTTGGAGCTAGAAACACAAGCATATTGTTAGGTATTACTGTTGGAGCTAGAAACACAAGCATATTGTTAGGTATTACTGTTGGAGCTAGAAACACAAGCATATTGTTAGGTATTACTGTACTGTTGGAGCTAGAAACAGAAGCATATTGCTAGGTATTACTGTACTGTTGGAGCTAGAAACACAAGCATATTGCTAGGTATTACTGTTGGAGCTAGAAACACAAGCACATTGTTAGGTATTACTGTTGGAGCTAGAAACACAAGCATATTGTTAGGTATTACTGTACTGTTGGAGCTAGAAACACAAGCATATTGTTAGGTATTACTGTACTGTTGGAGCTAGAAACACAAGCATATTGTTAGGTATTACTGTTGGAGCTAGAAACACAAGCATATTGCTAGGTATTACTGTACTGTTGGAGCTAGAAACACAAGCATATTGTTAGGTATTACTGTACTGTTGGAGCTAGAAACACAAGCATATTGTTAGGTATTACTGTTGGAGCTAGAAACACAAGCATATTGTTAGGTATTACTGTTGGAGCTAGAAACACAAGCATATTGCTAGGTATTACTGTACTGTTGGAGCTAGAAACACAAGCATATTGCTAGGTATTACTGTTGGAGCTAGAAACACAAGCATATTGCTAGGTATTACTGTACTGTTGGAGCTAGAAACACAAGCATATTGCTAGGTATTACTGTTGGAGCTAGAAACACAAGCATATTGCTAGGTATTACTGTACTGTTGGAGCTAGAAACACAAGCATATTGTTAGGTATTACTGTTGGAGCTAGAAACACAAGCATATTGCTAGGTATTACTGTACTGTTGGAGCTAGAAACACAAGCATATTGTTAGGTATTACTGTTGGAGCTAGAAACACAAGCATATTGCTAGGTATTACTGTTGGAGCTAGAAACACAAGCATATTGATAGGTATTACTGTTGGAGCTAGAAACACAAGCATTATGTTAGGTATTACTGTTGGAGCTAGAAAACACAAGCATATTGCTAGGTATTACTGTTGGAGCTAGAAACACAAGCATATTGCTAGGTATTACTGTTGGAGCTAGAAACACAAGCATATTGTTAGGTATTACTGTTGGAGCTAGAAACACAAGCATATTGCTAGGTATTACTGTTGGAGCTAGAAACACAAGCATATTGCTAGGTATTACTGTTGGAGCTAGAAACACAAGCATATTGTTAGGTATTACTGTTGGAGCTAGAAACACAAGCATATTGCTAGGTATTACTGTTGGAGCTAGAAACACAAGCATATTGCTAGGTATTACTGTTGGAGCTAGAAACACAAGCATATTGATAGGTATTACTGTTGGAGCTAGAAACACAAGCATATTGCTAGGTATTACTGTTGGAGCTAGAAACACAAGCATATTGTTAGGTATTACTGTTGGAGCTAGAAACACAAGCATATTGCTAGGTATTACTGTTGGAGCTAGAAACACAAGCATATTGCTAGGTATTACTGTTGGAGCTAGAAACACAAGCATATTGTTAGGTATTACTGTTGGAGCTAGAAACACAAGCATATTGCTAGGTATTACTGTTGGAGCTAGAAACACAAGCATATTGCTAGGTATTACTGTTGGAGCTAGAAACACAAGCATATTGATAGGTATTACTGTTGGAGCTAGAAACACAAGCATTATGTTAGGTATTACTGTTGGAGCTAGAAACACAAGCATATTGCTAGGTATTACTGTACTGTTGGAGCTAGAAACACAAGCATATCGTTAGGTATTACTGTTGGAGCTAGAAACACAAGCATATTGTTAGGTATTACTGTTGGAGCTAGAAACACAAGCATTATGTTAGGTATTACTGTTGGAGCTAGAAACACAAGCATATCGTTAGGTATTACTGTTGGAGCTAGAAACACAAGCATATCGTTAGGTATTACTGTTGGAGCTAGAAACACAAGCACATTGCTAGGTATTACTGTACTGTTGGAGCTAGAAACACAAGCATATTGCTAGGTATTACTGTTGGAGCTAGAAACACAAGCATATTGTTAGGTATTACTGTTGGAGCTAGAAACACAAGCATATTGTTAGGAATTACTGTTGGAGCTAGAAACACAAGCATATTGCTAGGTATTACTGTACTGTTGGAGCTAGAAACACAAGCATATTGTTAGGTATTACTGTTGGAGCTAGAAACACAAGCATATTGCTAGGTATTACTGTACTGTTGGAGCTAGAAACACAAGCATATTGCTAGGTATTACTGTTGGAGCTAGAAACACAAGCACATTGTTAGGTATTACTGTTGGAGCTAGAAACACAAGCATATTGTTAGGTATTACTGTACTGTTGGAGCTAGAAACACAAGCATATTGTTAGGTATTACTGTACTGTTGGAGCTAGAAACACAAGCATATTGTTAGGTATTACTGTTGGAGCTAGAAACACAAGCATATTGCTAGGTATTACTGTACTGTTGGAGCTAGAAACACAAGCATATTGTTAGGTATTACTGTTGGAGCTAGAAACACAAGCATATTGTTAGGTATTACTGTTGGAGCTAGAAACACAAGCATATTGTTAGGTATTACTGTACTGTTGGAGCTAGAAACACAAGCATATTGCTAGGTATTACTGTACTGTTGGAGCTAGAAACACAAGCATATTGCTAGGTATTACTGTTGGAGCTAGAAACACAAGCACATTGTTAGGTATTACTTTTGGAGCTAGAAACACAAGCATATTGTTAGGTATTACTGTACTGTTGGAGCTAGAAACACAAGCATATTGTTAGGTATTACTGTACTGTTGGAGCTAGAAACACAAGCATATTGTTAGGTATTACTGTTGGAGCTAGAAACACAAGCATATTGCTAGGTATTACTGTACTGTTGGAGCTAGAAACACAAGCATATTGTTAGGTATTACTGTTGGAGCTAGAAACACAAGCATATTGTTAGGTATTACTGTTGGAGCTAGAAACACAAGCATATTGTTAGGTATTACTGTTGGAGCTAGAAACACAAGCATATTGCTAGGTATTACTGTACTGTTGGAGCTAGAAACACAAGCATATTGCTAGGTATTACTGTTGGAGCTAGAAACACAAGCATATTGCTAGGTATTACTGTACTGTTGGAGCTAGAAACACAAGCATATTGCTAGGTATTACTGTACTGTTGGAGCTAGAAACACAAGCATATTGTTAGGTATTACTGTTGGAGCTAGAAACACAAGCATATTGCTAGGTATTACTGTACTGTTGGAGCTAGAAACACAAGCATATTGTTAGGTATTACTGTTGGAGCTAGAAACACAAGCATATTGCTAGGTATTACTGTTGGAGCTAGAAACACAAGCATATTGCTAGGTATTACTGTACTGTTGGAGCTAGAAACACAAGCACATTGTTAGGTATTACTGTACTGTTGGAGCTAGAAACACAAGCCTATTGTTAGGTATTACTGTTGGAGCTAGAAACACAAGCATATTGCTAGGTATTACTGTTGGAGCTAGAAACACAAGCATATTGTTAGGTATTACTGTTGGAGCTAGAAACACAAGCATATTACTAGGTATTACTGTTGGAGCTAGAAACACATTGCTAAAATCCGCAAGTCTGTGTGCGCGACCAATAAACGTTGATTGGTGTGTCGAGATGTTTGCTTTTGGTAACATTTTCCAAGCCAATTAAAGCACTTGAATTGAATTGAGAGATAACAGAGAAAAAGAGGGAGAGAGAGACAGAGCGATCCCAGTGCCCTGCATACATCATCATGCTCTTAATACAGGGTGGGCTATTTACAGCTACCCAGGCAGCCAGCCCTCCCCTAACCACTGCCTCATCCGCCTCGCTCTACCCACTCCCTCATCCCCCACTCTCTACCCACTCCCTCATCCCCCACTCTCTACCCACTCCCTCATCCCCCACTCTCTACCCACTCCCTCATCCCCCTCGCTCTACCCACTCCCTCATCCCCCTCGCTCTACCCACTCCCTCATCCCCCACTCTCTACCCACTCCCTCATCCCCCACTCTCTACCCACTCCCTCATCCCCCTCTCTCTACCTACTCCCTCATCCCCCACTCTCTACCCACTCCCTCATCCCCCACTCTCTACCCACTCCCTCATCCCCCACTCTCTACCCACTCCCTCATCCCCCTCGTTCTACCCACTCCCTCATCCCCCACTCTCTACCCACTCCCTCATCCCCCTCGCTCTACCCACTCCCTCATCCCCCACTCTCTACCCACTCCCTCATCCCCCACTCTCTACCCACTCCCTCATCCCCCTCGCTCTACCCACTCCCTCATCCCCACTCTCTACCCACTCCCTCATCCCCCACTCTCTACCCACTCCCTCATCCCCCTCGCTCTACCCACTCCCTCATCCCCCACTCTCTACCCACTCCCTCATCACCGTCTCTCTACCCACTCCCTCATCCCCCACTCTCTACCCACTCCAGGCAGCAGATCCACCACACACCAGGCTCCCTGTGCCATGGGTGTGTGTGTACGAGTGTGTGTGTGTGTGTGCCACGCAGACAGATGGACAGGGAATCTGTGGGTGTTTTCAGGGGAACTCTGACGCTGCTGTCCTTTTAAACAGAACGGTCCTACCTCCTAACGGAACAGTCCTACCTCCTAACGGACCGGTCCTACCTCCTAACGGAACAGTCCTACCTCCTAACGGAACGGTCCTACCTCCTAACGGAACAGTCCTACCTCCTAACGGAACGGTCCTACCTCCTAACGGACCGGTCCTCCCTCCTAACGGACCGGTCCTACCTCCTAACGGAACGGTCCTACCTCCTAACGGACCGGTCCTAACTCCTAACGGACCGGTCCTACCTCCTAACGGAACGGTCCTACCTCCTAACGGAACAGTCCTACCTCCTGACGGAACCGTCCTACCTCCTGACGGAACGGTCCTACCTCCTAACGGAACGGTCCTACCTCCCAACGGAACGGTCCTACCTCCTGACGGAACCGTCCTACCTCCTGACGGAACGGTCCTACCTCCTAACGGAACGGTTCTACCTCCTAACGGAACGGTCCTACCTCCTAACGGAACGGTCCTACCTCTTGACGGAACGGTGCTACCTCCTAACCGCTCTCTCCTAACCGGAGCTCTCTCCTAACCAGAGCTCTCTGCTAACCAGAGCTCTCTCCTAACCGGAGCTCTCTCCTAACCAGAGCTCTCTGCTAACCGTAGCTCTCTCCTAACCGGAGCTCTCTCCTAACCAGAGCTCTCTGCTAACCGTAGCTCTCTCCTAACCAGAGCTCTCTGCTAAACGTAGCTCTCTGCTAACCGGAGCTCTCTCTAAACCAGAGCTCCCTCTAAACCAGAGCTCTCTCTAAACCAGAGCTCTCTCTTAACCAGAGCTCTCTCTAAACCAGAGCTCTCTCTAAACCAGAGCTCTCTCTTAACCAGAGCTCTCTCCTAACCAGAGCTCTCTGCTAACCAGAGCTCTCTGCTAACCAGAGCTCTCTCTAAACCAGAGCTCTCTCTTAACCAGAGCTCTCTCCTAACCAGAGCTCTCTGCTAACCAGAGCTCTCTGCTAACCAGAGCTCTCTGCTAACCAGAGCTCTCTGCTAACCAGAGCTCTCTCTAAACCAGAGCTCTCTCTTAACCAGAGCTCTCTCCTAACCAGAGCTCTCTGCTAACCAGAGCTCTCTGCTAACCAGAGCTCTCTCCTAACCAGAGCTCTCTCCAAACCAGAGCTCTCTCCTAACCAGAGCTCTCTGCTAACCGTAGCTCTCTCCTAACCAGAGCTCTCTGCTAACCGTAGCTCTCTGCTAACCGGAGCTCTCTCTAAACCAGAGCTCTCTCTAAACCAGAGCTCCCTCTAAACCAGAGCTCCCTCTAAACCAGAGCTCTCTCTAAACCAGAGCTCTCTCTTAACCAGAGCTCTCTCTAAACCAGAGCTCTCTCTAAACCAGAGCTCTCTCTTAACCAGAGCTCTCTCCTAACCAGAGCTCTCTCTAAACCAGAGCTCTCTCTTAACCAGAGCTCTCTCTTAACCAGAGCTCTCTCCTAACCAGAGCTCTCTGCTAACCAGAGCTCTCTGCTAACCAGAGCTCTCTGCTAACCAGAGCTCTCTCCTAACCAGAGCTCTCTCCGAACCAGAGCTCTCTCCCAACCAGAGCTCTCTCTAAACCAGAACTCTCTCTAAACCGGAGCTCTCTCTATCTGTGATAAATGAAAAGGCAGGGAAAACACTCACATGGGACTGAACACAAAGGGGGGAGGCTGTCTAAGCACGCAAGCGGCACACACACACACACGCAAAGATAGATTGACTGCAGGGTGGTGGAGACAAAGGCGGATGGACGGACGGACGAGAGGAGGGAGAGCGTGATTTAATGAATGATAGACACGAGGGGAGTGTACATTTCCTGCTATACGTCTCAGGCTCAGCTACCTGGCTTAAGGCTTCCATATTTCTGATACGATCCCTGTCTGTTCGTGTGTGTGTGTGTGTGTGTGTGTGTGTGTGTGTGTGTGTGTGTGTGTGTGTGTGTGTGTGTGTGTGTGTGTGTGTGTGTGTGGTCGGCATCTGAGCTGAAAGAGAGTCCCCCAGGGAGCATTGATCCAACGTAATGAGTTTTTGTGGAAAGGGCCCTCTCTCTTCTCTCCCTCTCTCTCCTCTCCATCTCTCTCTTCTCCCTCCTCTCCCTCTCTCTCATCTCCCTCCTCTCCTTCCTCTCCCTCTCTCCTCTCCCTCTCTCTCCTCTCTCTCCTCTCCCTCTCTCTCCCCCCCCTCTCTCTCCTCTCCCTCTCTCTCCTCTCTTTCCTCTCCCTCTCTCTCCTCTCCCTCTCTCTCCTCTCTCTCTCTCTCCTCTCCCTCTCTCTCCTCTCTCTCCCTCTCTCTCCTCTCCCTCCTCTCCCTCTCTCCTCTCCTCTCTCTCCTCTCCCTCTCTCTCCCCTCTCCCTCTCTCTCCCCTCCCTCTCCCTCCTCTCTCTCTCTCTCCTCTCCCTCTCTCCTCTCCCTCCTCTCCCTCTCTCTCCTCTCCCTCTCTCTCCCTCTCTCTCTCTTGCTGTGTCTTTTACGCTCTTTCTCCCCCTCCCACCCAATGGACAGCCCACCTCACACCATATTTATTATCAGGTTAGAGACATCACTGTGGGATGAATCCTTTCATCCTTACAACCGGTTCTTTCATTGAACTGGGTACAAGAAACGATTATGTTTTATAACGAGGCTATATAATTATAGCATTTCATCTTCATGCATGTTTTTTTTAAACAACTCTATTTGGCTGAATGTAATAATAACTAGCAAAAAAAAATAAGTTGTCAAAAACATGGCTAGGAAAGAACAATCACATTTTTATAATTGAACATACCGGAATTATGTTTCCCGTTCTAAATCAGACCCCGTCGTAAACTCCGCGCTGTTGTGAACCAGCGTCATAGTTCCGCCTGGAAAACTCCCATCGTTTACATTTGTGACAATGTACACCCTGATTTGTTGATTTGTTCTAAAAGAAAGTTACATCAAATGTTCTCCGAGGTGTAGCCAGTCGGCAGAACGTTTTGGAGTGACTTTCACCGAAGTGACTGTTTCTAAAATAAAAGCACCACGACAAAATGTGGTGAAGTTTGCAGAACATTTTATTTAACAAACCTAAATATTCCTCACAACGAATTCGGAAACATTGTCAAGGCCCACTCCCTGTCTGTTCTACCATTATGTTATATAATGTAGCCAACATTTTACATTTTTAAAATTCGATATCATATTGTACAAAGGCTGATGCAACTAACACTGCAACAACACGTGAAGAAATGTGATCCGTGTTATTTCCTGATACAATCTACCTTCTAATCAGCCGGTTTGTATTGGCGGGAGATTTGGCTTGCCTGTTGACATCACCAGGCGGTAAATTGGTTAATAGACCAATAAGAAAGAGAGTCCCAAATCTCTCTGCCAATAACAAAGAGAGTTCCAAAACCTCTCTGCCAATAACAAAGAGAGTTCCAAACCTCTCTGCCAACTACAGCTAGTTTTTCCCACCCAAAAATACCACAGCTCAACGTCCATATCAAAACAAATACACTTGTAACGTATTCAGACCCCTTCAATTTTTCCACATTTTTGTTACATTACAGCCTTATTCTAAAAGTGATTAAATAACTAAAAATCCTCATCAATCTACACACAATACCCCATAATGACATCACAATACCCCATAATGACATCACAATTCCCCATAATGACATCACAATTCCCCATAATGACATCACAATACCCCATAATGACATCACAATTCCCCATAATGACATCACAATTCCCCATAATGACATCACAATACCCCATAATGACAAGTGAAAACAGTTTTTATGAATTTTTGGCAAATTTATTACAAATCAAAAAACTGAAATACGTTCTTTACATAAGTATTCAGACCCTTTGCTATGAGACTCGAAATTAAGCTCAGGTACATCCTGTTTCCATTGACCATCCTTGAGATGTTTCTACAACTTGTTTGGAGTCCACCTGTGGTAAATTTAATTGATTCGACATGATTTAGAAAGGCACACAGCTGTCTATATAAGGTCCCACAGTTGACAGTGCAGGTCAGAGCAAAAAACAAGCCATGAGGTTGAAGGAATTGAAGGAATTGTCCGTAGAGCTCCGAGACAGGATTGTCACGTGTAGTAGACCTTACAGGTCTGGGGAAGGGTACAAAAATATGTCTGCAGCATTGAAGGTCCCCAAGAACACAGTGGCCTCCATCATTCTTAAATGGAACAAGTTTAGAACCACCTAGACTCTTCCTAGAGCTGGCCGCCTGGCCAAACTGACCAATCAGGGGAGAAGAGCCTTGATCAAGGAGGTGACCAAGAACCCGAGGACAGAGCTCCAGTGTTCCTGTGTGGAGATGGGAGAAACTTCCAGAAGGACAACCATCTCTGCAGCACTCCACCAATCAGGCCTTTATGGTAGAGTGGCCAGATGGAAGCCACTTCTCAGTAAAAGGCACATGGCAGCCTGCTTGGAGTTTTACTAAAGGCACCTAAAGGACTCTCAGACCATGAACACAAGATTATCTGGTCTGATGAAACTAAGATTGTACTCTTTGGCCTGAACGCCAAGCATCACGTCTGGAGGAAACCTGGCACCATCCCTACGGTGAAGCATGTTGGTGGCAGAATCATGCTGTGGGGATGTTTGTGGCAGGGACTGGGAGACTAGTCAGGATCGAGGGAAAAATGAACGGAGCAAAGTACAGAGAGATCCTTGATGAAGTCCTGAGTGCTCAGGAGCAGGTTCTCAGTGTGCGTGCGTGCGTGGTGTGGTGTGGAGTGTGTGTGTGTGTGTGTGTGTGTAGACTGACGAGGGGGGGGGGAAACTATTGAATCTATTTTAGAATAAGGCTGTTACGTAACAATATTTGGAGAGAGCGAAGGGGTCAGAAAACATTCAGAATGTATTTTCCAGCATTAGACATCGAACAAAACATTATAAAAGACGATTTAAGGCAACAGGCAGTAAATATCTAATAATATTTTAAATAAGAAGGATGACACGGCAAAACGATATGAAGACCTCAGATTAGCGTCAGGGCATTGTAGCCTGGCAAAGACCACTGGGCTGTGTGTGTGTACGTGTGTGTGTGCGTGTGTGTGTGTGTGTGTGTGTGTGTGTGTGTTTGTCTGTGTGTGTGTGTGTGTGTGTGTGTGTGTGTGTGTGTGTGTGTGTGTGTGTGTGTGTGTGTGTGTGATTCTACAACTGAACAATTAGGATATTAGAGGACACGGACTCTTCCTCCATCCACCACACAGAGAGGTTGTAGCCCAAATGGCACCCTATTCCCCGCATTTGGGCCCTCTTCAAGAGTAATGAACTCCATAGGGAATAGGGTGCCATTTAGACTTGTGTCAAAAGCAGTGCACTAAATAGGGAATAGGGTGCCATTTGGACTCGTGTCAAAAGCAGTGCACTAAATAGTGAATCGGGTGCCATTTGGATTCCAGTCTAAAGTAGTGCACTAAATAGTGAATCGGGTGCCATTTGGATTCCAGTCTAAAGTAGTGCATTAAATAGGGAATAGGATGCCATTTGGGACTCACACCATTGATAATGGTAATCCAAGCCAGCATACAGGACCTGTTCAGCTGTTGAACTTGAGATGACGGCATTAAAACCATAAAATGGTTTAAAATGGCAACTAAAGGGGCAGAAGGAGACGATCCAACAGGATAGGATGTTCCTGTGTGTTCATGTATCAGCAACAGGTTGAATTTAGTCGAGTTGACACATTATTTACACTACGTTTATTCATTTCTTTATTTTAGCATTTCATAAAGATCTAAAATGAATAAATCAACACCTTTTTGTTCTGTACTGTGATTCAACATGCTCCTGCAAAGTTCACCTGTTCAGCAGAAAGCACTTCAAAAATGGTTGTGTTTAAATCCCCACAGATGGACACCACTGGCCCATCTTTGACCTCCCTAGAGATGGAAACCACTGGCCCATCTTTGACTTCCCTACAGATGGAAACCACTGGCCCATCTTTGACCTCCCTAGAGATGGAAACCACTGGCCCATCTTTGACTTCCCCACAGATGGAAACCACTGGCCCATCTTTGACCTCCCTAGAGATGGAAACCACTGGCCCATCTTTGACCTCCATAGAGATGGAAACCACTGGCCCATCTTTGACCTCCATACAGATGGAAACCACTGGCCCATCTTTGACCTCCCTAGAGATGGAAACCACTGGCCCATCTTTGACCTCCCTAGAGATGGAAACCACTGGCCCATCTTTGACCTCCATACAGATGGAAACCACTGGCCCATCTTTGACCTCCCTAGAGATGGAAACCACTGGCCCATCTTTGACTTCCCCACAGATGGAAACCACTGGCCCATCTTTGACCTCCCTAGAGATGGAAACCACTGGCCCATCTTTGACTTCCCCACAGATGGAAACCACTGGCCCATCTTTGACCTCCATACAGATGGAAACCACTGGCCCATCTTTGACCTCCCTAGAGATGGAAACCACTGGCCCATCTTTGACTTCCCCACAGATGGAAACCACTGGCCCATCTTTGACCTCCATACAGATGGAAACCACTGGCCCATCTTTGACCTCCCTAGAGATGGAAACCACTGGCCCATCTTTGACTTCCCCACAGATGGAAACCACTGGCCCATCTTTGACCTCCCTAGAGATGGAAACCACTGGCCCATCTTTGACTTCCCCACAGATGGAAACCACTGGCCCATCTTTGACTTCCCCACAGATGGAAACCACTGGCCCATCTTTGACCTCCCTAGAGATGGAAACCACTGGCCCATCTTTGACTTCCCCACAGATGGAAACCACTGGCTTTGCCATCTATTGTTATCTCCAAACTTTATAATTTTCCATAGATTGCGTCCGTGAATCCGCCATAGAAATAGTTAGAAAGTATAAAATGAAGCTGCATTGTATTGGACACGGTGTAACCTTTGGTAAGTATGATTGGGAAACTATTTTACACCATACAGCAACGTCAAGTCAGCCAGTGGTCATGGTTCTCACAGGGGAAGTCAAACGATAGGCTACAATGACTTTGCTCGGGATCATGAACGCCACCAATTACATGTACTGTAACTATTCGTTTTCTTGATTTTTTTTAAATTTATTTTGCGGGTGTCTTTTTCACTATCTGGATTGACACTTGTGGCTAAAGTTCCACCAGTCTGCTCTTTCCATGTGAAAGCTATTATCCCTTTATTGATGTGGATGGAGATGGACGGGAGGAGAAGAAAATCAGGTTAAAAGAAGAGTTTTTACATGGGTTGGGTTTGTGAGCCATTCAGAGGGTGAACGGACAAGACAAAATATTTAAGTGCCTTTGAACGGGGTTATGGTAGTAGGTGTCAGGGGCACCGGGTTTGTGTCAAGAACTGTAACGCTGCTGGGGTTTTTCACGCTCAACAGTTTCCTGTGTTGTATCAAGAATGGTCCACCATCCAAAGGACATTCAGCTAACTTGACACAACTGTAGAAATAATTGGAGTCAACATTGGGCCAGCATCCCTGTGGAACGCTTTCAACACCTTGTAGAGAAACAATCTGAGATGGTGAGTGTTGAAATCTTATTTCTTGTGCTTCTTGAGGTGGAACGACCCAGCCGTTAAATTCCACAATCTCCTAAAGGAACGATACGCCCAAACCTCCCATCGCAAAGCCCTAACCTTCTAGGAGATTAACCTAGAGAAGATCCCATCAGCCAGCTGGTTCTGGGACTCTGTTCACAAACAGACAACGCAAAGCCCCTGTTTCTAACAACAGAAAGGATTTCAGACCAATCTGCGATGGTGGGGGTAAAAATCCTCTTTCGGGTGCATTTTTGAGATGGAACGACCCAGCAGCAATTTCAAAAGATCTGCCTTTTAGTCATATTCACTCAGTGGGAAGGATTAACACACACTTTGAGTGTTTACAGTTTTACAGATGTTTTTGTAATAGTAGTTCAGTTCGAAAAGTGAATCTCCCTTTAGCCATGACTCTCTCTAAAGCACTTCCATACTACAGTAGATTTTAGCATAGAGCAAAAGAGGAGAAAATGATCTCAAATCAAATCAAAGTTTATTGTCACGTGTAGTAGACCTTACAGTGAAATGCTGAATACAACAGGTGTAGTAGACCTCACAGTGAAATGCTGAATACCACAGGTGTAGTAGACCTCACAGTGAAATGCTGAATACAACAGGTGTAGTAGACCTTACAGTGAAATGCTGTATACAACAGGTGTAGTAGACCTCACAGTGAAATGCTGTATACAACAGGTGTAGTAGACCTCACAGTGAAATGCTGAATACAACAGGTGTAGTAGACCTCACAGTGAAATGCTGAATACAACAGGTGTAGTAGACCTTACAGTGAAATGCTGTATACAACAGGTGTAGTAGACCTTACAGTGAAATGCTGTATACAACAGGTGTAGTAGACCTCACAGTGAAATGCTGAATACAACAGGTGTAGTAGACCTTACAGTGAAATGCTGTATACAACAGGTGTAGTAGACCTTACAGTGAAATGCTGAATACAACAGGTGTAGTAGACCTCACAGTGAAATGCTGAATACAACAGGTGTAGTAGACCTTACAGTGAAATGCTGAATACAACAGGTGTAGTAGACCTTACAGTGAAATGCTGAATACAACAGGTGTAGTAGACCTTACAGCGAAATGCTGAATACAACAGGTGTAGTAGACCTTACAGTGAAATGCTGAATACAACAGGTGTAGTAGACCTTACAGTGAAATGCTGAATACACCAGGTGTAGTAGACCTTACAGTGAAATGCTGACTACAACAGGTGTAGGTAGACCTCACAGTGAAATGCTGAATACAACAGGTGTAGTAGACCTTACAGTGAAATGCTGTATACAACAGGTGTAGTAGACCTCACAGTGAAATGCTGTATACAACAGGTGTAGTAGACCTCACAGTGAAATGCTGAATACAACAGGTGTAGTAGACCTCACAGTGAAATGCTGAATACAACAGGTGTAGTAGACCTTACAGTGAAATGCTGTATACAACAGGTGTAGTAGACCTTACAGTGAAATGCTGTATACAACAGGTGTAGTAGACCTCACAGTGAAATGCTGAATACAACTGGTGTAGTAGACCTTACAGTGAAATGCTGTATACAACAGGTGTAGTAGACCTTACAGTGAAATGCTGAATACAACAGGTGTAGTAGACCTCACAGTGAAATGCTGAATACAACAGGTGTAGTAGACCTTACAGTGAAATGCTGAATACAACAGGTGTAGTAGACCTTACAGTGAAATGCTGAATACAACAGGTGTAGTAGACCTTACAGCGAAATGCTGAATACAACAGGTGTAGTAGACCTTACAGTGAAATGCTGAATACAACAGGTGTAGTAGACCTTACAGTGAAATGCTGAATACAACAGGTGTAGTAGACCTTACAGTGAAATGCTGACTACAACAGGTGTAGGTAGACCTCACAGTGAAATGCTGAATACAACAGGTGTAGTAGACCTTACAGTGAAATGCTGACTACAACAGGTGTAGGTAGACCTTACCGGTAGACCTTATTTAAAGGCTCTAACCAATAGTTGTTATTGTAGATTAAAGGGATACCTCAGGATTTTGGCAATGAACTAGCGTTAGCGCAATGACTGGGAGTCTATGGGTATCTGCTAGCAGGGCGTCTATGGGTATCTGCTAGCAGGGCGTCTATGGGTATCTGATAGCAGGGCGTCTATGGGTATCTGATAGCAGGGCGTCTATGGGTATCTGCTAGCAGGGCGTCTATGGGTATCTGCTAGCAGGGCGTCTATGGGTATCTGCTAGCAGGGCGTCTATGGGTATCTGCTAGCAGGGCGTCTATGGGTATCTGCTAGCAGGGCGTCTATGGGTATCTGCTAGCAAGGCGTCTATGGGTATCTGCTAGCAGGGCGTCTATGGGTATCTGCTAGCAGGGAGTCTATGGGTTTCTGCTAGCAGGGAGTCTATTGGTATCTGCTAGCAGGGCGTCTATGGGTATCTGCTAGCAGGGCGTCTATGGGTATCTGCTAGCAGGGAGTCTATGGGTATCTGCTAGCAGGGCGTCTATGGGTATCTGCTAGCAGGGCGTCTATGGGTATCTGCTAGCAGGGTGTCTATGGGTATCTGCTAGCAGGGCGTCTATGGGTATCTGCTAGCAGGGCGTCTATGGGTATTTGCTAGCAAGGCGGTATGGGTATCTGCTAGCAGGGAGTCTATGGGTATCTGCTAGCAGGGAGTCTATGGGTATCTGCTAGCAGGGAGTCTATTGGTATCTGCTAGCAGGGCGTCTATGGGTATCTGCTAGCAGGGCGTCTATGGGTATCTGCTAGTAGGGCGTCTATGGGTATCTGCTAGCAGGGAGTCTATGGGTATCTGCTAGCAGGGCGTCTATGGGTATCTGCTAGCAGGGCGTCTATGGGTATCTGCTAGCAGGGCGTCTATGGGTATCTGCTAGCAGGGAGTCTATGGGTATCTGCTAGCAGGGCGTATTTGGGTATCTGTGCATATTTGTAAACAACAGCTGGTGCACGAAATCTAAGGAAGTCTCTAGATTTTGCTCGCCTGAAGTAGAGTCTATTATGATAAATTGCGGGCCACACTACTTGCCTAGAGAGTTCTCAGCTATACTTTTTGTGGCTGTTTATTTACAAGAAACAGAAAGATGCTGGCACTAAGACCGCACTCAGTCAGCTGTATAAGGAAATAAGCAAACAGGAAACCACTCACCCAGAGGCTGCGCTCCTAGTGGCCGGAGACTTTAATGCAGGGAAACTTAAATCAGTTCTACCAAATCTCTATTAACATGTTAAATGTGCAACCAGAGGGAAAACAATTCTAGATCACCTGTACTCCACACACAGAGACGTGTACAAAGCTCTCCCTCGCCCTCATTTGGTAAATCCGACCATAATTCTATCCTCCTGATTCCTGCTTACATGCAAAAATGAAAGCAGGAAGCACCAGTGACTCGATCTTTAAAAAAATGATCAGATGAAGCAGATGCTAAACTACAGGACTGTTTTGCTATCACAGACTGGAACATGTTCCAGGATTCTTCCGATGGCATTGAGGAGTACACCACATCAGTCACTGGCTTCATCAATAAGCGCATCGAGGACGTCGTCCCCACAGTGTCTGGACATACATACCCCAACCAGAAGCCATGGATTACAGGCAACATTCGCACTGAGCTAAAGGGTAGAGCCGCCACTTTCAAAGTGCTTACAAGAAATCCCGCTATGCCCGGCGACGAACCATCAAACAGGCAAAGCGTCAATACAGGGCTAAGATTGAATCATACTACACCGGTTCCGACGCTCGTCGGATGTTGCAGGGCTTGCAAACTATTACAGACTACAAAGGGAAGCACAGCCGCGAGCTGCCCAGTGACACAAGCCTATCAGACGAGCTAAATCACTTCTACGCTCGCTTCCAGGCAAGCAACACTGAGGCATGCATGAGAGCATCAGCTGTTCCGGACGACTGTGTGATCACGCTCTCCGTAGCCGACGTGAGTAAGACCTCACGTCCGTAGCCATGAAGTGCTTTGAAAGGCTGGTGATGGCTCTCATCAACACCATTATCCCAAACAGATCCACAGATGATGCAATCTCTATTGCACTCCACACTGCCCTTTCCAACCAAGACAAAAGGAACACCTATGTGAGAATGCTATTCATTGACTACTGCTCAGCGTTCAACACCATAGTACCCTCAAAGCTCATCACTAAGCTAAGGAACCTGGGACTAAACACCTCCCTCTGCAACTGGATCCGGGACCCCCTGACAGGCCTCCCCCAGGTGGTGAGGGTAGGTAGCAGGACATCTGCCACGCTGATCCTCAACACTGGAGCTCCCCAGGGGTGCGTGCCATGTCCCCTCCTGTACTCCCTAATCACCCACGACTGCATGACCAGGCACGATTCCAACACCAGCAATAAGTTTGCTGACGACACAACAGCCTTATCACCGACAACGACGAGACAGCCTATAGGGAGGAGGTCAGAGACCCACATGTACATAGTACCTCAATAAGCCTGACTAACAGGTGTCTGTATAGAGCCTTGCTACTCTTATTTTCAAATGTCTTTTTACTGTTGTTTTATTTCTTTACTTACCTACGCACACACACACACACACACACACTTTTTTTTCTCCGCACTATTGGTTAGAGCCTGTAAGTAAGCATTTCACTGTAAGATCTACTACACCTGTTGTATTCGGTGCACGTGACAAATAAACTTTGATTTGATATATTCCTGCATTAAGTCTATGGGATACGCTAGCATGAAGTCTATAGGTATCTGCTAGCATGAAGTCTGTGGGATACGCTAGCATGAAGTCTATAGGTATACGCTAGCATGAAGTCTATGGGTATCTGCTAGCATGAAGTCTATAGGTATATGCTATCATTAAGTCTATGGGTATCTGCTAGCATGAAGTCTATAGGTATATGCTATCATTAAGTCTATGGGTATCTGCTAGCATGAAGTCTATAGGTATATGCTATCATTAAGTCTATGGGTATCTGCTAGCATGAAGTCTATAGGTATCTGCTAGCATGAAGTCTATAGGTATATGCTATCATTAAGTCTATGGGTATCTGCTAGCATGAAGTCTATAGGTATATGCTATCATTAAGTCTATGGGTATCTGCTAGCATGAAGTCTATAGGTATACGCTAGCATGAAGTCTATAGGTATACGCTAGCATGAAGTCTATAGGTATACGCTAGCATGAAGTCTATAGGTATATGCTAGCACGAAGTCTATAGGTATATGCTAGCATTAAGTCTATGGGTATCTGCTAGCATGAAGTCTATAGGTATATGCTAGCATTAAGTCTATGGGTATCTGCTAGCATGAAGTCTATAGGTATCTGCTAGCATTAAGTCTATAGGTATCTGCTATCATTAAGTCTATGGGTATCTGCTAGCATGAAGTCTATAGGTATTAGCTAGCATGAAGTCTATAGGTATCTGCTAGCATGAAGTCTATGGGTATCTGCTAGCATGAAGTCTATAGGTATCTGCTAGCATTAAGTCTATGGGTATATGCTAGCATTAAGTCTATGGGTATATGCTAGCATGAAGTCTATGGTATTCAACCACTTTGTTATGGCAAGCCTAAATAGTTCAGGAGTAAAAAATTGCTTAACAATTCACATAACATGTTGCATAGACCCACTCTGTGTAAAATATCCTACAACGGGTTGGTCAAAACAAGCATTAAAAGAGAGAAATACACAGAGAGAGAGAGAGAGAGAGAGAGAGAGAGAGAGAGAGAGAGAGAGAGAGAGAGAGAGAGAGAGAGAGAGAGAGAGAGAGAGAGAGAGAGAGAGAGAGAGAGAGAGAGAGAGAGAGACACAGAGAGAGAGAGAGAGAGAGAGAGAGAGAGAGAGAGAGAGAGAGAGAGAGAGATATCTATTGAGTGAAAAAAAAAAAAAACACAGTGTGCCATCACAGCAGCAAGATTTTTTCACTTTTGTTTATTATCTATTTCACTTGCTTTGGCAATGTAAACATATGTTTCCCATGCTAACAAAGCTCTTAAATTGAATTGAGACAGAGACGGACAGAGAGAGCAAGAGAGAGAGATAGAGAGACAGACACAGATAGAGACAGAGAGAGATAATAACTGATAACAGTTTAGTGATGGTAGTAGTAGTTGTAGTACTGATATAAAGGAGAAGATGACCGTTATTTAGTTATAAGTTAGTTATAGTTTCATTTTCCATAATTAGATTTTATATTTATTGCATTTCTACTATTGACTGTTACCATTTTATTGTTATTATTTTTGTTATTATTTTTGTATTATTATTTACAACCATTTTATATTATTATTTGTTATCATTTATAATTTTCTTACAATGTATATTGTATACATTGTTGCTTTGGCAATATTGACACAATGTTTTTCATGCCAATAAAGCAGCTTGAAATTGAATTTGAATTTGAGAGAGAGAGAGAGAGAGAGACAGAGACAGAGACAGAGACATAGACAGAGAGAGAGAGAGACAGAGACAGAGAGAGAGACAGAGACATAGACAGAGAGAGAGACAGAGACAGAGAGACAGAGACAGAGACATAGACAGAGAGAGAGACAGAGACAGAGAGAGAGAGAGCGAGAGAGAGACAGAGACAGAGACAGAGACAGAGACAGAGAGAGACATAGACAGAGAGAGAGAGACAGAGACAGAGAGAGAGAGAGAGAGAGAGAGACAGAGACAGAGACATAGACAGAGAGAGAGAGAGACAGAGACAGAGACAGAGACATAGACAGAGAGAGAGAGAGACAGAGACAGAGACAGAGACAGAGACAGAGAGAGAGAGAGAGAGATCAGACCTGGGCTCTGACCGTTAATCAGACCTGGGCTCTGAAAGTTAATCACAGGTTCTGTCAGACCTGGGCTCTGACCGTTAACCACAGGTTCTGTCAGACCTGGGCTCTGACCGTTAACCTAAAGAAAATAAATGACTAGAATGATATTCCAAAAGAGGTCTGGAAATCAGGATGACAAATATAAATTCTATTTGGACACAGTTCTATTAGAACACACCAAAAACGACACATATCTAGGACTAAATATCAGCAGCACAGGAAAGCTTTCACATGTGAACGAGCTGAGAGACATAAAGAACATTCTACGCCATTAATCGGAACATTAAAATCAAAATTCCCAATTAGAATCTGAATCTGAAGAGTCTCTTCAGCCAGCTGGTTCTGAGGCTCAGTTCACCAACCCAAACCAACCCCATAACGACTCAGGACAGCACTCAGCCAGCTGGTTCTGAGGCTCAGTTCACTAACCCAAACAACCCCATAACGACTCAGGACAGCACTCAGCCAGCTGGTTCTGAGGCTCAGTTCACTAACCCAAACCAACCCCATAACGACTCAGGACAGCACTCAGCCAGCTGGTTCTGAGGCTCAGTTCACTAACCCAAACAACCCCATAGAGACTCAGGACAGCACTCAGCCAGCTGGTTCTGAGGCTCAGTTCACCAACCCAAACCAACCCCATAACGACTCAGGACAGCACTCAGCCAGCTGGTTCTGAGGCTCAGTTCACCAACCCAAACCAACCCCATAACGACTCAGGACAGTACTCAGCCAGCTGGTTCTGAGGCTCAGTTCACTAACCCAAACAACCCCATAACGACTCAGGACAGCACTCAGCCAGCTGGTTCTGAGGCTCAGTTCACCAACCCAAACCAACCCCATAACGACTCAGGACAGTACTCAGCCAGCTGGTTCTGAGGCTCAGTTCACTAACCCAAACCAACCCCATAACGACTCAATCTGCCCCAACCAAATCATCAAAAACACATCACCTAGTGGAAAGAGAGAGGGAGAGAGAGTCTTATCCCTGTACTGTAAGACAGTGAGGGAGACAGAGTATACATACATACAAGGTACAGCCAGCTGCCAGCCATTCCCTATGAAGCTAGACTAATATACAAGGTATATATATATATACATACATACATATATAATATATATATATATATATATATATATATATATATATATATATATATATATATATATATATATATACATACATACATACATACATACATACATACATACATACATATATATAATATACCTACATATATATAATATATACACATACATACATACATACATACATACATACATACATACATACATATATATATATAATATACATACATACATACATATATATATAATATATACATACAAGGTACAGCCAGCTGCCAGCCATTCCCTATGTATTACACTAGATTTGACCAAGACCCCTATGGACCCTGGTTAGCCTTGGTCAAACCTGTCGGGATATAAGGAGCCACGTAGGAGTCTGCCTTGGCCAAGGCACCATGCCAGTCTAGCACAGGACGGGAACCATGTGACCAGCTCGCTGTGACAGATGTTACTGTGCAGTAAACAACGGCACTGAACAAAAGAGAGAGATGGTATAGGGAGAGAGAGATACAGATATACAAAGAGGTATAGAGATATAGAGGTATAGAGGTATAGAGGTATAGAGGTATAGAGGTATAGATATACAGAGATATAGAGATATAGAGGTATAGAGGTATAGAGGTATAGAGGTATAGATATACAGAGATATAGAGGTATAGATATACAGAGATATAGAGGTATAGAGGTATAGATATACAGAGATATAGAGATATAGAGGTATAGAGGTATAGATATACAGAGATATAGAGATATAGAGGTATAGAGGTATAGAGATATAGATATACAGAGATATAGAGATACAGAGGTATAGAGGTATAGAGGTATAGATATACAGAGATATAGAGATACAGAGGTATAGAGGTATAGATATACAGAGATATAGAGATACAGAGATATAGAGGTATAGATATACAGAGATATAGAGATATAGAGGTATAGAGGTATAGAGATATAGAGGTATAGATATACAGAGATATAGAGGTATAGAGGTATAGATATACAGAGATATAGAGGTATAGAGGTATAGAGGTATAGAGGTATAGAGATATAGAGGTATAGAGATATAGAGGTATAGAGGTATAGAGATATAGATATACAGAGATATAGAGGTATAGAGGTATAGAGATATAGAGGTATAGAGGTATAGAGATATAGAGGTATAGAGGTATAGAGGTATAGAGGTATAGATATACAGAGATATAGAGGTATAGAGGTATAGATATACAGAGATATAGAGGTATAGAGGTATAGATATACAGAGATATAGAGGTATAGAGGTATAGATATACAGAGATATAGAGGTATAGAGGTATAGAGGTATAGAGATATAGAGGTATAGAGGTATAGAGGTATAGAGATATAGAGGTATAGAGGTATAGAGGTATAGAGATATAGAGGTATAGAGGTATAGAGGTATAGAGATATAGAGATATAGAGGTATAGAGGTATAGAGGTATAGAGGTACAGAGATATAGAGGTATAGAGGTAGAGAGATATAGAGATACGGAGGTATAGAGGTATAGAGGTAGAGAGATATAGAGATACAGTTATATAGATATACAGAGACAGAGGTATAGAGATGTAGAGACATAGATACAGAGACCATGTATAATTCAAATCTGGAATAGTATAGTTAATATGGCTACTGTTCTGTTACAATGCAATACCAAACCCTGGAGCTTTTGGTTTAAGCCCCCCCCCCCCCCCCATCCCCCCCCCCTCCTTTATCCTGTTCCCTCCCTCCCTCCCTCCCACTGGTTGAGCAGCACAGCCTCTTTCAGTCTTCCAGTGAGAGTGTGGGGTCAAATCTCTTGATATTTGTAAGGGCGGGGCCACTGTTCAAGCGAAGCACATTTGGTGCACTATTGTGTTAACAGACCGACCCAGAGGGCTGAGGGCTGCTGGGAATAACTCACATTCTGATGTTAACAGACCGACCCAGAGGGCTGCTGGGAATAACTCACATTCTGATGTTAACAGACCCAGAGGGCTGAGGGCTGCTGGGAATAACACATTCTGATGTTAACAGACAGACCCAGGGGGCTGAGGGCTGCTGGGAATAACTCACCTTCTGATGTTAACAGACCGACCCAGAGGGCTGCTGGGAATAACTCACATTCTGATGTTAACAGACCCAGAGGGCTGAGGGCTGCTGGGAATAACTCACATTCTGATGTTAACAGACCGACCCAGAGGGCTGAGGGCTGCTGGGAATAACTCACAATCTGATGTTAACAGACAGACCCAGGGGGCTGAGGGCTGCATGGGAATAACTCACATTCTGATGTTAACAGACCGACCCAGAGGGCTGCTGGGAATAACTCACATTCTGATGTTAACAGACCCAGAGAGCTGCTGGGAATAACTCACATTCTGGTGTCCCAGGCTGGGTGGAAGGGAGAGGAGAGAGGAAGAGGGGAGAGAGGAAGGAGGGGAGAGAGGGGAGAGGAAGATGGCAGAGAAGAAGGAGGGGAGAGAGGGGAGAGGAAGGGGGAGAGAAGAAGGAGGGGAGAGAGGGGAGAGAAGAAGGAGGGGAGAGAGGGGAGAGGAAGGGGGAGAGAAGAAGGAGGGGAGAGAGGGGAGAGGAAGGGGGAGAGAAGAAGTAGGGTAGAGAGGGGAGAGGAAGGGGGAGAGAGCAAGAGAGGAGAGAGGAGAGGGGGATTTATTTGTGGTTTTACTTGTGCTTACCAGTATGCTTTTGTGTTCTAGTATGTGTGTGTATATAAATATATACAGTGCCTTGCGAAAGTATTCGGCCCCCTTGAACTTTGCGACCTTTTGCCACATTTCAGGCTTCAAACATAAAGATATAAAACTGTATTTTTTTGTGAAGAATCAACAACAAGTGGGACACAATCATGAAGTGGAACGACATTTATTGGATATTTCAAACTTTTTTAACAAATCAAAAACTGAAAAATTGGGCGTGCAAAACTATTCAGCCCCCTTAAGTTAATACTTTGTAGCGCCACCTTTTGCTGCGATTACAGCTGTAAGTCGCTTGGGGTATGTCTCTATCAGTTTTGCACATCGAGAGACTGACATTTTTTCCCATTCCTCCTTGCAAAACAGCTCGAGCTCAGTGAGGTTGGATGGAGAGCATTTGTGAACAGCAGTTTTCAGTTCTTTCCACAGATTCTCGATTGGATTCAGGTCTGGACTTTGACTTGGCCATTCTAACACCTGGATATGTTTATTTTTGAACCATTCCATTGTAGATTTTGCTTTATGTTTTGGATCATTGTCTTGTTGGAAGACAAATCTCCGTCCCAGTCTCAGGTCTTTTGCAGACTCCATTCTTCCAGAATGGTCCTGTATTTGGCTCCATCCATCTTCCCATCAATTTTAACCATCTTCCCTGTCCCTGCTGAAGAAAAGCAGGCCCAAACCATGATGCTGCCACCACCATGTTTGACAGTGGGGATGGTGTGTTCAGCTGTGTTGCTTTTACGCCAAACATAACGTTTTGCATTGTTGTCAAAAAGTTCCATTTTGGTTTCATCTGACCAGAGCACCTTCTTCCACATGTTTGGTGTGTCTCCCAGGTGGCTTGTGGCAAACTTTAAACAACACTTTTTATGGATATCTTTAAGAAATGGCTTTCTTGCCACTCTTCCATAAAGGCCAGATTTGTGCAATATACGACTGATTGTTGTCCTATGGACAGAGTCTCCCACCTCAGCTGTAGATCTCTGCAGTTCATCCAGAGTGATCATGGGCCTCTTGGCTGCATCTCTGATCAGTCTTCTCCTTGTATGAGCTGAAAGTTTAGAGGGACGGCCAGGTCTTGGTAGATTTGCAGTGGTCTGATACTCCTTCCATTTCAATATTATCGCTTGCACAGTGCTCCTTGGGATGTTTAAAGCTTGGGAAATCTTTTAGTATCCAAATCCGGCTTTAAACTTCTTCACAACAGTATCTCGGACCTGCCTGGTGTGTTCCTTGTTCTTCATGATGCTCTCTGCGCTTTTAACGGACCTCTGAGACTATCACAGTGCAGGTGCATTGATACGGAGACTTGATTACACACAGGTGGATTGTATTTATCATCATTAGTCATTTAGGTCAACATTGGATCATTCAGAGATCCTCACTGAACTTCTGGAGAGAGTTTGCTGCACTGAAAGTAAAGGGGCTGAATAATTTTGCACGCCCAATTTTTCAGTTTTTGATTTGTTAAAAAAGTTTGAAATATCCAATAAATGTCGTTCCACTTCATGATTGTGTCCCACTTGTTGTTGATTCTTCACAAAAAAATACAGTTTTATATCTTTATGTTTGAAGCCTGAAATGTGGCAAAAGGTTGCAAAGTTCAAGGGGGCCGAATACTTTCGCAAGGCACTGTATATATTGCGATAGTGTTTATTGTGTATTTTATATTGTATTATGGGGGAAAAAACAAAGCTTAATATAAATTTTCTGTTAAAAAACAGGTGAGACAACATGTAGAAACAAGAAGAGCATGTTTACAATAGAACCGTATTAGCTAAACAGAGAAATACTTGTTACTTTCAGCTATAGATGACTAGCCTATTAGATTAGCCTGCCATGCTAATGGACCCCAACATGAGTCCTGTACCATTTCATAAGCCAATCAGCATCTTTATCAAAAGTGTTCTTAATATATATTACGGAGGGCTATTAATTCACATGTTGGCTTTGGAAGCATAGCATATTAGACTCATTAATCAAACTGGAGAGAAAATTGTCAAATTAACCAAAATCTGCCTGCATGCATTCTCGCTCAAAGAAAATGTCAAATTTTAATTTCACAATGTCGTCAAAGTTAATTAGTATTTATTAATTTGTTTAATATTTCGTATTATAATAATTATCTTTGTTACACATTTTTTTATGTATTTAATAAACACAGAACATCTTTAGGGAAAATGCTATCTAGAAAATGAATGGGGGGGGGTTTAAAGATTAACTAGAAAATGAATGGGGGGGGGGGGGGGGGGTTAAAGATGAACTAGAAAATGAATGGGGGGGAGGGGGGGGGGGTTAAAGATGAACTAGAAAATGAATGGGGGGGGGGGGGGGGGGGGGTTAAAGATGAACTAGTAAAGGAATGCTAGCAAAGTTCGTCTGGAGGTCAAGATATTTAATAAGAACCTCCTCCTGGCATTAGTCATGGGAGTGGACTCAAGAAGGCTCCCAACTCCACACACACACACACACACACACTCCCTCCCTCCCTCCCTCCCTCTGCCTACAGCAGCCAACCTAAACCAACCGGGCCAACTGTATTGCATATTTATCCAGCTGATAAAACCTGCAAACCAAATATGTTGACCAACCAAACACTATCCCAGTGTTTATAACGAGTAGGACCAACCAAACACAATCCCAGTGTTTAGAGAAAGTAGGACGGACCAAACACTATCCCAGTGTTTATAGCAAGTAGGACAAACCAAACACTATCCCAGTGTTTATAACGAGTAGGACCAACCAAACACTATCCCAGTGTTTAGAGCAAGTAGGACAAACCAAACACTATCCCAAAGTTTATAGCAAGTAGGACCAACCAAACACTATCCCAGAGTTTATAACAAGTAGAACCAACCAAACACTATCCCAGTGTTTAGAGCAAGTATGACCAACCAAACACTATCCCAGTGTTTATAACAAGTAGGACCAACCAAACACGATCGCAGTGTTTAGAGCAAGTAGGACGAACCAAACACTATCCCAAAGTTTATAGCAAGTAGAACCAACCAAACACTATCCCAGTGTTTAGAGCAAGTATGACCAACCAAACACTATCCCAGAGTTTATAACAAGTAGAACCAACCAAACACTATCCCAGTGTTTAGAGCAAGTATGACCAACCAAACACTATCCCAGAGTTTATAACAAGTAGGACCAACCAAACACGATCGCAGTGTTTAGAGCAAGTAGGACGAACCAAACACTATCCCAAAGTTTATAGCAAGTAGAACCAACCAAACACTATCCCAGTGTTTAGAGCAAGTATGACCAACCAAACACTATCCCAGAGTTTATAACAAGTAGAACCAACCAAACACTATCCCAGTGTTTAGAGCAAGTATGACCAACCAAACACTATCCCAGAGTTTATAACAAGTAGGACCAACCAAACACGATCGCAGTGTTTAGAGCCCAGGCTCTGCATTGGGAAAAGGGTGAGATAGTTTAATGAGGAAAGGAACTCACCTGTGTTGACTATAAATCCTGGATTCTTCTTCCTCCGTCTCTCTCTGTCTGCCGCCACATCAGACCCCCCCACCCCCCCCCACCCAGTCACATGTCAGGTAGGGGTCCTCCACCCCAGATTCTGCTGCTCCTAAAACGACAAAACATTGAAGAAGTTTAGTTTATTGACCTAACAGTTGTCATTAAAAACAATGAAACATTTTTTACATCGTTTTTACAAATTAAGAAAACATGTTGTGACACCACATTTAATTTCACATCTGTCACCAAATACATTCATTAATTAATTCAGCAAAATGACAAGAGGTTTTGGCCTCCATCCCAAATACCAAACTATTTCCTACATAGTGCACCTATGTTTTGAACCAGGGAACATAAAGAACCAGCGGGGGCTTTGGGACGCAAAATAAACAATGAATTGACACTACTGGTCTTCTCTATAGACACTACTGGTCCTTTCTATAGACACTACTGGTCCTCTCTCTATAGACACTACTGGTCCTCTCTCTATAGACACTACTGGTCTTCTCTCTATAGACACTACTGGTCCTTTCTATAGACACTACTGGTCCTCTCTCTATAGACACTACTGGTCCTCTCTATAGACACTACTGGTCTTCTCTCTATAGACACTACTGGTCTTCTCTATAGACACTACTGGTCCTCTCTCTATAGACACTACTGGTCCTTTCTCTATAGACACTACTGGTCCTCTCTCTATAGACACTACTGGTCCTCTCTCTATAGACACTACTGGTCCTCTCTATAGACACTACTGGTCCTCTCTATAGACACTACTGGTCCTCTCTATAGACACTACTGGTCCTCTCTATAGACACTACTGGTCCTCTCTCTATAGACACTACTGGTCCTCTCTCTATAGACACTACTGGTCTTCTCTATAGACACTACTGGTCTTCTCTCTATAGACACTACTGGTCCTCTCTATAGACACGACTGGTCCTCTCTATAGACACTACTGGTCCTCTCTTTATAGAGACTACTGGTCCTCTCTCTATAGACACTACTGGTCCTCTCTATAGACACTACTGGTCCTCTCTCTATAGACACGACTGGTCCTCTCTCTATAGACACTACTGGTCCTCTCTATAGACACTACTGGTCCTCTCTATAGACACTACTGGTCCTCTCTATAGACACTACTGGTCCTCTCTCTATAGACACTACTGGTCCTCTCTATAGACACTACTGGTCCTCTCTATAGACACTACTGGTCCTCTCTATAGACACTACTGGTCCTCTCTATAGACACTACTGGTCCTCTCTCTATAGACACTACTGGTCCTCTCTATAGACACTACTGGTCCTCTCTATAGACACTACTGGTCCTCTCTATAGACACTACTGGTCCTCTCTATAGACACTACTGGTCCTCTCTATAGACACTACTGGTCCTCTCTCTATAGACACTACTGGTCCTCTCTATAGACACTACTGGTCCTCTCTCTATAGACACTACTGGTCTTCTCTATAGACACTACTGGTCTTCTCTCTATAGACACTACTGGTCCTCTCTATAGACACGACTGGTCCTCTCTATAGACACTACTGGTCCTCTCTTTATAGACACTACTGGTCCTCTCTCTATAGACACTACTGGTCCTCTCTATAGACACTACTGGTCCTCTCTCTATAGACACGACTGGTCCTCTCTCTATAGACACTACTGGTCCTCTCTATAGACACTACTGGTCTTCTCTCTATAGACACTACTGGTCCTCTCTATAGACACTACTGGTCCTCTCTCTATAGACACTACTGGTCCTCTCTATAGACACTACTGGTCTTCTCTCTATAGACACTACTGGTCTTCTCTATAGACACTACTGGTCCTCTCTCTATAGACACTACTGGTCCTTTCTCTATAGACACTACTGGTCCTCTCTCTATAGACACTACTGGTCCTCTCTCTATAGACACTACTGGTCCTCTCTATAGACACTACTGGTCCTCTCTATAGACACTACTGGTCCTCTCTATAGACACTACTGGTCCTCTCTATAGACACTACTGGTCCTCTCTCTATAGACACTACTGGTCTTCTCTATAGACACTACTGGTCTTCTCTCTATAGACACTACTGGTCCTCTCTATAGACACGACTGGTCCTCTCTATAGACACTACTGGTCCTCTCTTTATAGAGACTACTGGTCCTCTCTCTATAGACACTACTGGTCCTCTCTATAGACACTACTGGTCCTCTCTCTATAGACACGACTGGTCCTCTCTCTATAGACACTACTGGTCCTCTCTATAGACACTACTGGTCCTCTCTATAGACACTACTGGTCCTCTCTATAGACACTACTGGTCCTCTCTCTATAGACACTACTGGTCCTCTCTATAGACACTACTGGTCCTCTCTATAGACACTACTGGTCCTCTCTATAGACACTACTGGTCCTCTCTATAGACACTACTGGTCCTCTCTCTATAGACACTACTGGTCCTCTCTATAGACACTACTGGTCCTCTCTATAGACACTACTGGTCCTCTCTATAGACACTACTGGTCCTCTCTATAGACACTACTGGTCCTCTCTATAGACACTACTGGTCCTCTCTCTATAGACACTACTGGTCCTCTCTATAGACACTACTGGTCCTCTCTCTATAGACACTACTGGTCTTCTCTATAGACACTACTGGTCTTCTCTCTATAGACACTACTGGTCCTCTCTATAGACACGACTGGTCCTCTCTATAGACACTACTGGTCCTCTCTTTATAGACACTACTGGTCCTCTCTCTATAGACACTACTGGTCCTCTCTATAGACACTACTGGTCCTCTCTCTATAGACACGACTGGTCCTCTCTCTATAGACACTACTGGTCCTCTCTATAGACACTACTGGTCCTCTCTATAGACACTACCGGTCCTCTCTATAGACACTACTGGTCCTCTCTCTATAGACACTACTGGTCCTCTCTATAGACACTACTGGTCCTCTCTATAGACACTACTGGTCCTCTCTATAGACACTACTGGTCCTCTCTCTATAGACACTACTGGTCCTCTCTATAGACACTACTGGTCCTCTCTATAGACACTACTGGTCCTCTCTATAGACACTACTGGTCCTCTCTATAGACACTACTGGTCCTCTCTCTATAGACACTACTGGTCTTCTCTATAGACACTACTGGTCCTCTCTATAGACACTACTGGTCTTCTCTATAGACACTACTGGTCCTCTCTCTATAGACACTACTGGTCCTCTCTATAGACACTACTGGTCCTCTCTCTATAGACACTACTGGTCCTCTCTATAGACACTACTGGTCCTCTCTCTATAGACACTACTGGTCTTCTCTATAGACACTACTGGTCCTCTCTATAGACACTACTGGTCCTCTCTATAGACACTACTGGTCCTCTCTCTATAGACACTACTGATCCTCTCTATAGACACTACTGGTCCTCTCTATAGACACTACTGGTCCTCTCTATAGACAATACTGGTCTTCTCTATAGACACTACTGGTCCTCTCTATAGACACTACTGGTCCTCTCTATAGACACTACTGGTCCTCTCTCTATAGACACTACTGGTCTTCTCTATAGACACTACTGGTCTTCTCTATAGACACTACTGGTCCTCTCTATAGACACTACTGGTCTTCTCTATAGACACTACTGGTCCTATCTATAGACACTACTGGTCCTCTCTCTATAGACACTACTGGTCCTCTCTATAGACACTACTGGTCCTCTCTATAGACACTACTGGTCCTCTCTCTATAGACACTACTGGTCCTCTCTCTATAGACACTACTGGTCCTCTCTCTATAGACACTACTGGTCCTCTCTATAGACACTACTGGTCCTCTCTATAGACACTACTGGTCCTCTCTCTATAGACACTACTGGTCCTCTCTCTATAGACACGACTGGTCCTCTCTATAGACACTACTGGTCCTCTCTCTATAGACACTACTGGTCCTCTCTCTATAGACACTACTGGTCCTCTCTATAGACACTACTGATCCTCTCTACAGAAACTACTGGTTCTCTCTATAGACACTACTGATCCTCTCTACAGACACTACTGGTCCTCTCTCTATAGACACTACTGGTCCTCTCTCTATAGACACTACTGGTCCTCTCTATAGACACTACTGGTCCTCTCTATAGACACTACTGGTCCTCTCTATAGACACTACTGGTCCTCTCTATAGACACTACTGGTCCTCTCTATAGACACTACTGGTCTTCTCTATAGACACTACTGGTCCTCTCTATAGACACTACTGGTCCTCTCTCTATAGACACTACTGGTCCTCTCTATAGACACTACTGGTCTTCTCTATAGACACTACTGGTCCTCTCTATAGACACTACTGGTCCTCTCTATAGACACTACTGGTCCTCTCTATAGACACTACTGGTCCTCTCTATAGACACTACTGGTCCTCTCTATAGACACTACTGGTCCTCTCTCTATAGACACTACTGGTCTTCTCTATAGACACTACTGGTCCTCTCTATAGACACTACTGGTCCTCTCTCTATAGACACTACTGGTCCTCTCTATAGACACTACTGGTCCTCTCTATAGACACTACTGGTCCTCTTTATAGACACTACTGGTCCTCTCTCTATAGACACTACTGGTCTTCTCTATAGACACTACTGGTCTTCTCTCTATAGACACTACTGGTCCTCTCTCTATAGACACTACTGGTCCTCTCTCTAAAGACACTACTGGTCTTCTCTATAGACACTACTGGTCTTCTCTCTATAGACACTACTGGTCCTCTCTATAGACACTACTGGTCCTCTCTATAGACACTACTGGTCCTCTCTATAGACACTACTGGTCCTCTCTCTATAGACACTACTGGTCCTCTCTATAGACACTACTGGTCTTCTCTCTATAGACACTACTGGTCCTCTCTCTACAGACACTACTGGTCCTCTCTCTATAGACACTACTGGTCCTCTCTCTATAGACACTACTGGTCTTCTCTATAGACACAACTGGTCTTCTCTCTATAGACACTACTGGTCCTCTCTCTATAGACACTACTGGTCCTCTCTCTATAGACACTACTGGTCCTCTCTCTATAGACACTACTGGTCCTCTCTATAGACACTACTGGTCCTCTCTCTATAGACACTACTGGTCTTCTCTATAGACACTAATGGTCTTCTCTCTATAGACACTACTGGTCCTCTCTAAAGACACTACTGGTCCTCTCTATAGACACTACTGGTCCTCTCTCTATAGACACTACTGGTCCTCTCTACAGACACTACTGGTCCTCTCTCTATAGACACTACTGGTCCTCTCTCTATAGACACTACTGGTCCTGTCTACAGACACTACTGGTCCTCTCTCTATAGACACTACTGGTCCTCTCTCTATAGACACTACTGGTCCTCTCTATAGACACTACTGGTCCTCTCTCTATAGACACTACTGGTCCTCTCTCTATAGACACTACTGGTCCTCTCTCTATAGACACTACTGGTCCTCTCTCTACAGACACTACTGGTCCTCTCTCTATAGACACTACTGGTCCTCTCTCTATAGACACTACTGGTCTTCTCTATAGACACAACTGGTCTTCTCTCTATAGAAACTACTGGTCCTCTCTCTATAGACACTACTGGTCCTCTCTATGTAGACACTCTCTCTATAGACACTACTGGTCCTCTCTATATAGGCACTCTCTCTATAGACACTACTGGTCCTTCTCTCTAGACACTACTGGTCCTCTATATAGACTCTACTGGTCCTCTCTATAAACACTACTGGTCCTCTCTCTATAGACACTAATGGTCCTCTCTATAGACACTACCGGTCCTCTCTATAGACACTACTGGTCCTCTCTCTATAGACACTACTGGTCCTCTCTCTATAGACACTACTGGTCTTCTCTATAGACACAACTGGTCTTCTCTCTATAGAAACTACTGGTCCTCTCTCTATAGACACTACTGGTCCTCTCTCTATAGACACTACTGGTCCTCTCTCTATAGACACTACTGGTCCTCTCTATAGACACTACTGGTCCTCTCTCTATAGACACGACTGGTCCTCTCTCTATAGACACTACTGGTCCTCTCTATAGACACTACTGGTCCTCTCTCTATAGACACTACTGGTCCTCTCTCTATAGACACTACTGGTCCTCTATACAGACACTACTGGTCCTCTCTCTATAGACACTACTGGTCCTCTCTCTATAGACACTACTGGTCCTCTCTATATAGACACTCTCTCTATATACACTACTGGTCCTCTCTCTATAGACACTACTGGTACTCTATCTATAGACACTACTGGTTCTTTCTCTATAGACACTACTGGTCCTCTCTCTATAGACACTACTGGTCCTCTCTCTATAGACACTACTGGTCCTCTCTCTATAGACACTACTGGTCCTCTCTATACACTACTGGTCCTCTCTCTATAGACACTACTGGTCCTCTTTCTCTATAGACACTACTGGTCCTCTCTCTATAGACACTACTGGTCCTCTCTCTATAGACACTACTGGTCCTCTCTCTATAGACACTACTGGTCCTATCTCTATAGACACTACTGGTCCTCTCTCTATAGACACTACTGGTCCTCTCTCTATAGACACTACTGGTCCTCTCTATAGACACTACTGGTCTTCTCTCTATAGACACTACTGGTCCTCTCTCTATAGACACTACTGGTCCTCTCTCTATAGACACTACTGGTCCTCTCTATAGACACTACTGGTCTTCTCTATAGACACTACTGGTCTTCTCTCTATAGACACTACTGGTCCTCTCTATAGACACGACTGGTCCTCTCTATAGACACTACTGGTCCTCTCTTTATAGACACTACTGGTCCTCTCTCTATAGACACTACTGGTCCTCTCTATAGACACTACTGGTCCTTCCTCTCTCTATAGACACGACTGGTCCTCTCTCTATAGACACTACTGGTCCTCTCTATAGACACTACTGGTCCTCTCTATAGACACTACTGGTCCTCTCTCTATAGACACTACTGGTCCTCTCTATAGACACTACTGGTCCTCTCTCTATAGACACTACTGGTCCTCTCTATAGACACTACTGGTCCTCTCTCTATAGACACTACTGGTCTTCTCTCTATAGACACTACTGGTCTTCTCTATAGACACTACTGGTCCTCTCTATAGACACTACTGGTCTTCTCTATAGACACTACTGGTCCTCTCTCTATAGACACTACTGGTCCTCTCTATAGACACTACTGGTCCTCTCTCTATAGACACTACTGGTCCTCTCTATAGACACTACTGGTCCTCTCTCTATAGACACTACTGGTCTTCTCTATAGACACTACTGGTCCTCTCTATAGACACTACTGGTCCTCTCTCTATAGACACTACTGGTCCTCTCTATAGACACTGCTGGTCCTCTCTATACACACTACTGGTCCTCTCTATAGACACTACTGGTCCTCTCTCTATAGACACTACTGGTCTTCTCTATAGACACTACTGGTCTTCTCTATAGACACTACTGGTCCTCTCTATGGACACTACTGGTCTTCTCTATAGACACTACTGGTCCTCTCTATAGACACTACTGGTCCTCTCTCTATAGACACTACTGGTCCTCTCTATAGACACTACTGGTCCTCTCTATAGACACTACTGGTCCTCTCTCTATAGACACTACTGGTCCTCTCTCTATAGACACTACTGGTCCTCTCTCTATAGACACTGCTGGTCCTCTCTATAGACACTACTGGTCCTCTCTATAGACACTACTGGTCCTCTCTCTATAGACACTACTGGTCCTCTCTCTATAGACACGACTGGTCCTCTCTATAGACACTACTGGTCCTCTCTCTATAGACACTACTGGTCCTCTCTCTATAGACACTACTGGTCCTCTCTATAGACACTACTGATCCTCTCTACAGACACTACTGGTTCTCTCTATAGACACTACTGATCCTCTCTACAGACACTACTGGTCCTCTCTCTATAGACACTACTGGTCCTCTCTCTATAGACACTACTGGTCCTCTCTATAGACACTACTGGTCCTCTCTATAGACACTACTGGTCCTCTCTATAGACACTACTGGTCCTCTCTATAGACACTACTGGTCCTCTCTCTATAGACACTACTGGTCTTCTCTATAGACACTACTGGTCTTCTCTATAGACACTACTGGTCCTCTCTATAGACACTACTGGTCTTCTCTATAGACACTACTGGTCCTCTCTATAGACACTACTGGTCTTCTCTGTAGACACTACTGGTCCTCTCTATAGACACTACTGGTCCTCTCTCTATAGACACTACTGGTCCTCTCTATAGACACTACTGGTCTTCTCTATAGACACTACTGGTCCTCTCTATAGACACTACTGGTCCTCTCTATAGACACTACTGGTCCTCTCTATAGACACTACTGGTCCTCTCTATAGACACTACTGGTCCTCTCTCTATAGACACTACTGGTCTTCTCTATAGACACTACTGGTCCTCTCTATAGACACTACTGGTCCTCTCTCTATAGACACTACTGGTCCTCTCTATAGACACTACTGGTCCTCTCTATAGACACTACTGGTCCTCTCTATAGACACTACTGGTCCTCTTTATAGACACTACTGGTCCTCTCTCTATAGACACTACTGGTCTTCTCTATAGACACTACTGGTCTTCTCTCTATAGACACTACTGGTCCTCTCTCTATAGACACTACTGGTCCTCTCTCTATAGACACTACTGGTCTTCTCTATAGACACTACTGGTCTTCTCTCTATAGACACTACTGGTCCTCTCTATAGACACTACTGGTCTTCTCTCTATAGACACTACTGGTCCTCTCTCTATAGACACTACTGGTCCTCTCTCTATAGACACTACTGGTCCTCTCTCTATAGACACTACTGGTCCTCTCTATAGACACTACTGGTCCTCTCTATAGACACTACTGGTCCTCTCTATAGACACTACTGGTCCTCTCTATAGACACTACTGGTCCTCTCTATAGACACTACTGGTCCTCTCTCTATAGACACTACTGGTCCTCTCTATAGACACTACTGGTCCTCTCTCTATAGACACTACTGGTCCTCTCTATAGACACTACTGGTCTTCTCTCTATAGACACTACTAGTCCTCTCTCTACAGACACTACTGGTCCTCTCTCTATAGACACTACTGGTCCTCTCTCTATAGACACTACTGGTCTTCTCTATAGACACAACTGGTATTCTCTCTATAGACACTACTGGTCCTCTCTCTATAGACACTACTGGTCCTCTCTCTATAGACACTACTGGTCCTCTCTCTATAGACACTACTGGTCCTCTCTATAGACACTACTGGTCCTCTCTCTATAGACACTACTGGTCTTCTCTATAGACACTAATGGTCTTCTCTCTATAGACACTACTGGTCCTCTCTAAAGACACTACTGGTCCTCTCTATAGACACTACTGGGCCTCTCTCTATAGACACTACTGGTCCTCTCTACAGACACTACTGGTCCTCTCTCTATAGACACTACTGGTCCTCTCTCTATAGACACTACTGGTCCTGTCTACAGACACTACTGGTCCTCTCTCTATAGACACTACTGGTCCTCTCTCTATAGACACTACTGGTCCTCTCTATAGACACTACTGGTCCTCTCTCTATAGACACTACTGGTCCTCTCTCTATAGACACTACTGGTCCTCTCTCTATAGACACTACTGGTCCTCTCTCTACAGACACTACTGGTCCTCTCTCTATAGACACTACTGGTCCTCTCTCTAAAGACACTACTGGTCCTCTCTATATAGACACTACTGGTACTCTCTATGTAGACACTCTCTCTATAGACACTACTGGTCCTCTCTATATAGGCACTCTCTCTATAGACACTACTGGTCCTTCTCTCTAGACACTACTGGTCCTCTATATAGACTCTACTGGTCCTCTCTATAAACACTACTGGTCCTCTCTCTATAGACACTAATGGTCCTCTCTATAGACACTACCGGTCCTCTCTATAGACACTACTGGTCCTCTCTCTATAGACACTACTGGTCCTCTCTCTATAGACACTACTGGTCTTCTCTATAGACACAACTGGTCTTCTCTCTATAGAAACTACTGGTCCTCTCTCTATAGACACTACTGGTCCTCTCTCTATAGACACTACTGGTCCTCTCTCTATAGACACTACTGGTCCTCTCTATAGACACTACTGGTCCTCTCTCTATAGACACGACTGGTCCTCTCTCTATAGACACTACTGGTCCTCTCTATAGACACTACTGGTCCTCTCTCTATAGACACTACTGGTCCTCTCCCTATAGACACTACTGGTCCTCTATACAGACACTACTGGTCCTCTCTCTATAGACACTACTGGTCCTCTCTATATAGACACTCTCTCTATATACACTACTGGTCCTCTCTCTATAGACACTACTGGTACTCTATCTATAGACACTACTGGTTCTTTCTCTATAGACACTACTGGTCCTCTCTCTATAGACACTACTGGTCCTCTCTCTATAGACACTACTGGTCCTCTCTATACACTACTGGTCCTCTCTCTATAGACACTACTGGTCCTCTTTCTCTATAGACACTACTGGTCCTCTCTCTATAGACACTACTGGTCCTCTCTCTATAGACACTACTGGTCCTCTCTAAAGACACTACTGGTCCTCTCTACAGACAGTACTGGTCCTCTCTCTATAGACACTACTGGTCCTCTCTACAGACACTACTGGTCCTCTCTCTATAGACACTACTGGTCCTCTCTCTATAGACACTACTGGTCCTCTCTATAGACACTACTGGTCCTTTCACTATAGACACCACTGGTCCTCTCCACAGACCCTACTGGTCCTCTATCTATAGACACTGCTGGTCCTCTCTACAGACACTACTGGTCCTCTCTATAGACACTACTGGTCCTCTCTCTATAGACACTACTGGTACTCTCTCTATAGACACTACTGGTCCTCTCTCTATAGACACTACTGGTCCTCCCTACAGACACGACTGGTCCTCTCTATAGACAATACTGGTCCTCTCTATAGACACTACTGGTCCTCTCTATATAGACACTACTGGTCCTCTCTCTATAGACACTACTGGTCCTCTCTCTACAGACACTACTGGTCCTCTCTCTATAGACACTACTGGTCCTCTCTCTATAGACAATACTGGTCCTCTCTACAGACACTACTGGTTCTCTCTCTATAGACACTACTGGTCCTCTCTATAGACACTACTGGTCCTCTCTCTATAGACACTACTGGTCCTCTCTCTATAGACACTACTGGTCCTCTCTCTATAGCCACTACTGGTCCTCTCTCTATAGACACTACTGGTCCTCTCTCTATAGACACTACTTGTCCTCTCTCTATAGACACTACTTGTCCTCTCTCTATAGACACAACTGGTCCTCTCTCTATAGACACTACTGGTCCTCTCTCTATAGACACTACTGGTCCTCTCTCTATAGACACTACTGATCCTCTCTACAGACACTACTGGTCCTCTCTCTATAGACACTACTGGTCCTCTCTCTATAGACACTACTGATCCTCTCTACAGACACTACTGGTCCTCTCTCTATAGACACTACTGGTCCTCTCTCTATAAACACTACTGGTCCTCTCTCTATAGACACTACTGGTCCTCTCTACAGACACTACTGGTCCTCTCTCTATAGACACTACTGGTCCTCTCTCTATAGACACTACTGGTCCTCTCTCTATAGACACTACTGGTCCTCTCTCTATAGACACTACTGGTCCTTTCTCTATAGACACCACTGGTCCTCTCCACAGACCCTACTGGTCCTCTATCTATAGACACTGCTGGTCCTCTCTATAGACAATACTGGTCCTCTCTACAGACACTACTGGTCCTCTCTATAGACACTACTGGTCCTCTCTCTATAGACACTACTGGTACTCTCTCTATAGACACTACTGGTCCTCTCTCTATAGACACTACTGGTCCTCCCTACAGACACGACTGGTCCTCTCTATAGACAATACTGGTCCTCTCTATAGACACTACTGGTCCTCTCTATATAGACACTACTGGTCCTCTCTCTATAGACACTACTGGTCCTCTCTCTACAGACACTACTGGTCCTCTCTCTATAGACACTACTGGTCCTCTCTCTATAGACAATACTGGTCCTCTCTACAGACACTACTGGTTCTCTCTCTATAGACACTACTGGTCCTCTCTATAGACACTACTGGTCCTCTCTCTATAGACACTACTGGTCCTCTCTCTATAGACACTACTGGTCCTCTCTCTATAGCCACTACTGGTCCTCTCTCTATAGACACTACTGGTCCTCTCTCTATAGACACTACTTGTCCTCTCTCTATAGACACTACTTGTCCTCTCTCTATAGACACAACTGGTCCTCTCTCTATAGACACTACTGGTCCTCTCTCTATAGACACTACTGGTCCTCTCTCTATAGACACTACTGATCCTCTCTACAGACACTACTGGTCCTCTCTCTATAGACACTACTGGTCCTCTCTCTATAGACACTACTGATCCTCTCTACAGACACTACTGGTCCTCTCTCTATAGACACTACTGGTCCTCTCTCTATAGACACTACTGGTCCTCTCTATAGACACTACTGGTCCTCTCTACAGACACTACTGGTCCTCTCTATAGACACAACTGGTCCTCTCTCTATAGACACTACTGGTCCTCTCTCTATAGACACTACTGGTCCTCTCTCTATAGACACTACTGATCCTCTCTACAGACACTACTGGTCCTCTCTATAGACACTACTGGTCCTCTCTCTATAGACACTACTGGTCCTCTCTCTATAGACACTACTGGTCCGCTCTCTATAGACACTACTGGTCCTCTCTACAGACACTACTGGCCCTCTCTCTATAGACACTACTGGTCCTCTCTACAGACACTACTGGTCCTCTCTACAGACACTACTGGTCCTCTCTCTATAGACACTATCTGTCCTCTCTCTATAGACACTACTGGTCCTCTCTCTATAGACACTACTGGTCCTCTCTACAGACACTACTGGTCCTCTCTATAGACACTACTGGTCCTCTCTACAGACACTACTGGTCCTCTCTATAGACACTACTGGTCCTCTCTACAGACACTACTGGTCCTCTCTCTATAGACACAACCTGTTCTCAACCATTCCTAACAGTTGATAGTATGTTTGACTCCTGATGTGGTTTATTAGATTTCTTCGCTGCATGGATAAGCGGCATGGTCCGCTGCTGACAGAGAACAACTCAGAGGACAGGGGTGATACACCCAGAGAAAACGCTAGAGCGAGCTATTCCAATCCCCAGCACACAGCTCCTGGGTTTGATTCATCTCTCTGAGCAGAGCTCATGCTTTGGTTGACAGCACAGGGTTAATGCAGGCTATAAAGGCCGGTCCAACCACAAGGAATCATTTCGTATTTGGTCGGAGACCGGGGGGGGGGGGGCTCTCTCCTTTTCAAAACCAGATTCTCCTCCTCTTCTCCTGGGTTGTGGTCTGATGTGTGCTCTGTACTGGAAACAACAATGACAGAGGGAGGATAGAGAGAAGAGGATAGATGAGAGGATGGAGAGGATGGAGAGGAGTGGAGAGAGGAGAGGAGAGGATAGAGAGGAGAGGAAAGAGGAGCAGAGAGGATAGGATAGAGAGGAGAGGAGAGGATAGAGAGGAGAGGAGAGGAGAGAGTATGGAAAGGAGAGAGGAGAGGATAGAGAGGACAGGTGGATGGAGAGGAGAGGAGAGAGGATAGAGAGGAGAGGAGAGAGAGGAGAGGATGGAGAGGATAGAGAGGAGAGAGGATGGAGAGGAGAGAGGATGGAGAGGATTGAGAGGAGAGAGGATGGAGAGGAGAGAGGAGAGGATAGAGAGGAGAGGAGAGAGGATAGGGAGAAGAGGAGAGAGGATGGAGAGGAGAGAGGAGAGTGGAGAGAGGAGAGGAGAGGATAGAGAGGAGAGGAAAGAGGAGCAGAGAGGATAGGATAGAGAGGAGAGGAGAGGATAGAGCGGAGAGGAGAGGAGAGAGGATGGAGAGGAGAGAGGAGAGGATAGAGAGGACAGGTGGATGGAGAGGAGAGGAGAGAGGATAGAGAGGAGAGGAGAGAGAGGAGAGGATAGGATAGAGAGGAGAGAGGATGGAGAGGAGAGAGGATGGAGAGGATAGAGAGGAGAGAGGATGGAGAGGAGAGAGGAGAGGATAGAGAGGAGAGGAGAGAGGATAGAGAGGAGAGGAGAGAGGATGGAGAGGAGGATGGAGAGGAGAGGGGAGAGGATGGAGAGGAGAGGAGAGGAGAGGAGAGGAGAGGAGAGGAGAGGAGAGGAGAGGAGAGGAGAGGAGAGGAGAGGAAGAAAATGCTCAACTGCAACAGAATTGATTTGTTGGAGTACAATTACACAGCTCTGCAGTACAGAGAGAGAGGGAGCTCAGACGCTTGCCCCAGACTGAGACTGAGTGACAGAATGAAACCACAAGCAGTAATTGATAAACTGCCTGCACACTGCAAACATATTATAGAATAACACATGGGGGTTGTTACCTAATTAAATGATTGTATGACTGTCTGGTGGGACAACAACAAGGCTGTGTTCCAAATGGCATTATATTCCCTTGATAGTGTCCTACTTTTGACCAGAGTCTATAGGGCTGTGGTCAAAATGCTAGTAGGAATAGGTGCCATTTGGAACAGAGTGGAATAGGTGCCATTTGGAACTCACTGGAATAGGTGCCATTTGGAACAGATTGGAATAGGTGCCATTTGGAACAGAGTGGAATAGGTGCCATTTGGAACACACCGGAATAGGTGCCATTTGGAGCACACTGGAATAGGTGCCATTTGGAACACACTGGAATAGGTGCCATTTGGAACACATTGGAATAGGTGCCATTTGGAACAGAGTGGAATAGGTGCCATTTGGAACACACTGGAATAGGTGCCATTTGGAACACACTGGAATAGGTGCCATTTGGAACACACTGGAATAGGTGCCATTTGGAACACATTGGAATAGGTGCCATTTGGAACACATTGGAATAGGTGCCATTTGGAACAGAGTGGAATAGGTGCCATTTGGAACACATTGGAATAGGTGCCATTTGGAACACATTGGAATAGGTGCCATTTGGAACACACTGGAATAGGTGCCATTTGGAACAGAGTGGAATAGGTGCCATTTGGAACACACTGGAATAGGTGCCATTTGGAACACATTGGAATAGGTGCCATTTGGAACACATTGGAATAGGTGCCATTTGGAACAAAGTGGAATAGGTGCCATTTGGAACACATTGGAATAGGTGCCATTTGGAACACATTGGAATAGGTGCCATTTGGAACAGAGTGGAATAGGTGCCATTTGGAACACACTGGAATAGGTGCCATTTGGAACACATTGGAATAGGTGCCATTTGGAACACACTGGAATAGGTGCCATTTGGAACACATTGGAATAGGTGCCATTTGGAACAGAGTGGAATAGGTGCCATTTGGAACACACTGGAATAGGTGCCATTTGGAACAGAGTGGAATAGGTGCCATTTGGGGGACACTGGAATAGGTGCCATTTGGAACACACTGGAATAGGTGCCATTTGGAACACACTGGAATAGGTGCCATTTGGAACACATGGGAATAGGTGCCATTTGGAACAGAGTGGAATAGGTGCCATTTGGAACACATTGGAATAGGTGCCCTTTGGAACACATTGGAATAGGTGCCATTTGGAACACACTGGAATAGGTGCCATTTGGAACACACTGGAATAGGTGCCATTTGGAAAACATTGGAATAGGTGCCATTTGGAACAGAGTGGAATAGGTGCCATTTGGAACATACTTACCATGTTGCTCTGTCTGACAGTGAAAAATCCTCCCAGGCTATGTCTAGAAATGACAAACTGCAACGTAAGCCCCTCCCAGGCTATGTCTAGAAATGACAAACTGCAACGTAAGCCCCTCCCAGGCTATGTCTAGAAATGACAAACTGCAACGTAAGCCCCTCCCAGGCTATGTCTAGAAATGACAAACTGCAACGTAAGCCCCTCCCAGGCTATGTCTAGAAATGACAAACTACAACGTAAGCCCCTCCCAGGCTATGTCTAGAAATGACAAACTGCAACGTAAGCCCCTCCCAGGCTATGTCTAGAAATGACAAACTGCAACGTAAGCCCCTCCCAGGCTATGTCTAGAAATGACAAACTGCATTGTAAGCCCCTCCCAGGCTATGTCTAGAAATGACAAATTACAACGTAAGCCCCTCCCAGGCTATGTCTAGAAATGAAAAACTACAACGTAAGCCCCTCCCACACAGGATCAGCATCACAAAACTACAACGTAAGCCCCTCCCACACAGGATCAGCATCACAAAACTACAACAACTACAAATTATACATCGTCTTTATGTCACACCTTCCCAATGTGTTACGTGTTATAATATGTTATAATCTGTTGTGTTATGTGTTATAATCTGTTATGTGTTGTGTTATAATCTGTTGTGTTATGTGTTATAATCTGTTATGTGTTGTGTTATAATCTGTTGTGTTATGTGTTATAATCTGTTGTGATGTGTTATAATCTGTTATAATGAGTTATGTGTTGTGTTATGTGTTGTGTTAATGTGTTATAATCTGTTATGTGTTATGTGTTATAATGTGTTATAATCTGTTGTGTTATAATCTGTTATAATCTGTTGTGTTATAATCTGTTATAATGTGTTGTGTTATAATCTGTTATAATGTGCTATAATCTGTTGTAATGTGTTATAACGTGTTATAATGTGTTATAATCTGTTATGGGTTATAATCTGTTATGTGTTATAATCTGATTTAATGTGTTATAATGTGTTATGTGCATGTGTGTGTGAGATAAGGCAAAGTAAACTTGAAGCTAAAATGTGTTTTTATTCCCTGTGGGGCCCCTGAGAAATACCTGTGTTCAGTGGTTTCAGCAAAGGCATTAATAACAGCAGGATCCACTTCCTGTTAAGACTGCTCTCCTGTTTCAGTCTGTTTTTCTACTGGTGGATACAGACTGTAATATAGACTGTTAGACTACTGGTTGATACAGTCAGTAATATAGACTGTTAGACTACTGGTTGATACAGTCAGTAATATAGACTGTTAGACTACTGGTGGATACAGACAGTAATATATACTGTTAGACTACTGGTTGATACAGTCAGTAATATAGACTGTTAGACTACTGGTTGATACAGTCAGTAATATAGACTGTTAGACTACTGGTTGATACAGTCAGTAATATAGACTGTTAGACTACTGGTTGATACAGTCAGTAATATAGACTGTTAGACTACTGGTTGATACAGTCAGTAATATAGACTGTTAGACTACTGGTTGATACAGTCAGTAATATAGACTGTTAGACTACTGGTGGATACAGACAGTAATATAGACTGTTAGACTACTGGTTGATACAGTCAGTAATATAGACTGTTAGACTACTGGTTGATACAGTCAGTAATATAGACTGTTAGACTACTGGTTGATACAGTCAGTAATATAGACTGTTAGACTACTGGTTGATACAGTCAGTAATATAGACTGTTAGACTACTGGTTGATACAGTCAGTAATATAGACTGTTAGACTACTGGTTGATACAGACAGTAATATAGACTGTTAGACTACTGATTGATACAGTCAGTAATATAGACTGTTAGACTACTGGTTGATACAGTCAGTAATATAGACTGTTAGACTACTGGTTGATACAGACAGTAATATAGACTGTTAGACTACTGGTTGATACAGTCAGTAATATAGACTGTTAGACTACTGGTTGATACAGACAGTAATATAGACTGTTAGACTACTGGTTGATACAGTCAGTAATATAGACTGTTAGACTACTGGTTGATACAGTCAGTAATATAGACTGTTAGACTACTGGTGGATACAGTCAGTAATATAGAATGTTAGACTACTGGTTGATACAGTCAGTAATATAGACTGTTAGACTACTGGTGGATACAGACTGTAATATAGACTGTTAGACTACTGGTTGATACAGTCAGTAATATAGACTGTTAGACTACTGGTGGATACAGACTGCAGTAGGGGATATTCCAAAGGTATTGAACAACAGGAAGAGAATACAATGCAATTTGGGATGCAGTTTACAGACAGACGTATTCTGTTGACATGGTACGACATCTCTTTATGTCCACAGACTATATATGAGATCTCTCTCTGTCTCTCTGTCTCACGCTTCACCTGCAAATGAAATGGACCCCTATTCCCTACATAGTGCACTACTTTAGACCAGAGCCCTATGGACCCTGGTGAAAAGTAATGCCCTATGCAGTGAATAGGGGGTCCATTGATGATTCTGTGGTGTGGTTTTGTGGTGTGTCTCTGTGGTGTGGTTTTGTGGTGTGGCTCTGTGGTCTGGTTCTGTGGTCTGGTTCTGTGGTTACAGTGCTTCCTCCTGGGCTGAGACACCCGGCTATCTGGAATCATTATGACAGCACGGCCCGGAGGAATCAGTAGCAGGGTAATGAAGAGAGTGCGAGATGGGATGGGGGAGGGGAGGACAGAGAGAGAGAGGGGGAGAGGGGGAGAGAGACAGAGACAGAGAGAGAGAGAGACAGACAGAGAAAGAGAGAGAGAGAGACAGGCAGAGAAAGAGAGAGGGAGAGACAGAGAGAGAGCTAGGGGGGAGAGAGACAGAGAGAGAGAGAGACAGAGAGAGAGAGAGACAAAGACAAAGAGAGACAGAGAGACAAAGAGAGACAGAGAGAGACAGATAAAGAGAGAGAAAGAGAGAGAGAGACAGAGAAAGAGAGAGATACAGAGAAAGAGAGAGAGACAGAGAGCAAAAGCTCATCCTGAACCAATTCCAATAGAGAGGTAAAAGTAATGAGGCTTGATGTCACAGGGCTAAGCATTTACAACCTCTTTCTTTACCTCCCTCACTCATCTCGTTCTTTCCTTCCACCCAATCTAATAACATGAATAGAGAAAATAGATGGGAGGGAGGGCTCATATACACAGAGGAATGGGGGGGTGGAGGAGGAGAGAGGGAACATCACTACAGGGAGAGAGAGAGAAAGAGAGAGATAAAGGAGAAATGAATATAATCTGGTGGCTGAGGCGGAAAGACAATGGGATTTTCACCACCTAGAAGCAGTGCCTTATGGGAGTGCACGCTGCCCCTCCTTCTGGTCATAGGAGAGATGGAGACTTGTCGAAAATGTGGAAATATCCAAACCGGAAGCTTTTATTGCAGAAATAAAGATTCTTTATTCGGACATCGTGATGTTCAATAAAATGCACAGATAAAAGGGGGAGACAATCAATAATAAAGAACTGTGTGTGTGGTGTGGTGGTGGTGTGGTGGTGTGGTGGTGTGGTGGTGTGGTGTGGTGGTGGTGTGGTGGTGTGGTGTGTGGTGGTGTGGTGGTGGTGTGGTGGTGTGGTGGTGTGGTGGTGTGGTGGTGGTGTGGTGGTGTGGTGGTGTGGTGGTGTGGTGTGGTGGTGGTGTGGTGGTGTGGTGTGTGGTGGTGTGGTGGTGGTGTGGTGGTGTGGTGGTGTGGTGGTGTGGTGGTGGTGTGGTGGTGTGGTGGTGTGGTGTGGTGGTGTGTGTGTGTGTGTGTGTGGTGTGTTGTGTGTGTGTGGTGTGGTGGTGTGGTGGTGTGGTGGTGTGGTGTGTGGTGTGGTGGTGTGTGTGTGTGTGTGGTGTGTTGTGTGTGTGTGGTGTGTGTTTGTGTGTGTGTGTGTGTGTGTGGTGTGTGTGTGTGGTGTGTGTGTGTGGTGTGTGCGTGTGTGGTGTGTGTGTGGTGTGTGTGTGTGTTGTGTGTGTGTGGGGGGGGGGGGGGTTGTGTCTGTGTGTGTCTGTGTGTGTGGGGGGGGGGGGGGGGGGGGGTGAAAACAAAGGGTACTCATAGCAAATGAGCAACTAAGCAGAGCGTCTATCAATTAGCAACAGCTCATGATCTTTATGTGTGGAGGAGTGGCAGACTTGAAGAAGTCCTAACGAACCTGCATTTTCATTTCCCTCCTCCCTAATTCTCCTCCTCCCCTCTTCTTCCCCCTCGGCTTTTCCTCCCTCCTCCTCCTCTTGCTTCTCTCACTCCTATCCCTTCTCCTCCTCCTCTCCTCTTCCTCCTCCTCCTCTCCCCCCTCCCTCTCCCTCCCCTCCTCCTCCTCCTCTACTTTTGAAGGGGCAGTCCCTAAAGCCCAGGGTTATGTGTCCTAGGACCAGCTTGCTTAGGGGGACTTTCCCCAGATTTATCTCTCTGTATGTGTTGGATTTGTTATGGAAGGTAAGGGAATCGCTTCCTTTTACATGGTTGTAGAATTTAACGTCTCTTTTCTGGATTTTGATAATTAGTGGGTAGTCGGCCTAATTCTGCTCTGCATGCATTATTTGGTGTTTTACATTGTACACGTAGAATATTTTTGCAGAATTCTGCATGCAGAGTCTCAATTTGGTGTTTGTCCAATTTTGTGAATTCTTGGTTCGTGAGCGGACCCCAGACCTCACAACCTTGAAGGGCAATGTGTTCTATAACCGATTCAAGTATTTTTTTAGCCAGATCCTAATTGGTATATCGAATTTTATGTTCCTTTTGATGGTATAGAACGCCCCACTTGCCTTGTCTGTCACAACTTCCGCCGAAGTTGGCTCTCCTGCCTGTTCGGGCGGTGCTCGGCGGTCGTCGTCACCGTCCTACTAGCCACCACCGATCCCTTTTTCGTTTGTCTGTTGGTTTTGTCTTATTAGTTTCACCTGTGTGTATTTTAGTTTAATTGACGTCCTTATATGTAGTAGGTTGTCCCGCCCTTGTTTTGTGCGGGATTGTTTGTATTCATGTATTTTGGTTAATACGTGTGTGTTATTTCTCCGGTCTATTTTTTATCCTGTGTTGGATTATTCACCCTGAATGTTGGGTTGACCGTGTTTTTGTGCGCCGGAGAATAAACTGTCGAATCACTGAAACCTGCTCTCTGCGCCTGATTCCACCCACCTTGATAATACGTGACATTGTCTCTCAGATCGTTCAAAGCTCTGTGGAAGTTACTTGTGGCGCTGATGTTTAGGCCGAGGTATGTATGGATTGAGTGCTTTTAGGCAACGGTGTCTAGATGGAATTTGTATTTCTGGTCCTGGAGACTGGACCATTTTTGGAACACTATTATTTGGTAGGCACTCCTTGATTTTTTTATTTTTTTTTATTTTTTTGTACCTTTATTTAACCAGGCAAGTCAGTTAAGAACAAATTCTTATTTTCAATGACGGCCTGGGAACAGTGGGTTAACTGCCTGTTCAGGGGCAGAACGACAGATTTGCACCTTGTCAGCTCGGGGGTTTGAACTCGCAACCTTCCGGTTACTAGTCCAACGCTCTAACCACTAGGCTACCCTGCCGCCCGATTGGGGACAGAAGCACCAGATCATCAGCAAACAGTAGACATTTGACTTCAGATTCTAGTAGGATGAGGTCGGGTGCTGCAGACTGTTCTAGTGCCCTCTCCAATCCGTTGATAGATATGTTGAAGAGGGTGGGGCTTAAGCTGCTGCTGAGAGAAATGTGTCTTTGTTTTTAGCCCAATTTTTAACCTCACACTCGCAGTGTACATGGATTTTATAATGTCGTATTTTTCCCCCAACACCACTTTCCATTAATTTGTATATCAGACCCTCATGCCAAATTGAGTCGAAAGCTTTTTTGGAATCAACAAACCATGAGAAGAATTTGCCTTTGTTTTGGTTTGTTTGTTTGTTTGTTTGTCAATTAGGGTGTGCAGGGTGAATACGTGGTCTGTCGTACAATAATTTGGTAAAAAGCCAATTTGTCATTTGTGATAATTAATTAACTGCATTAATGATAATGCAGAGGATTTCCCCAAGGTTGCTGTTGACGCATATCCCACGGTAGTTACTGGGGTCAAATTTGTCTCCACTTTTGTGGATTGGGGTGATCAGTCCTTCGTTCCAAAAATTGGGGAAGAAGCCAGAGCTGAGGATGATGTGAAAGAGTTTAAGTATAGCCAATTGGAAATTGTGGTCTGCATATTTTATCATTTAATTGAGGATACCATCAACACCACAGGCCTTTATGGGTTGGGGAGTTTGTGTTTTGTCCTGTAGTTCTTTCAAGGTAATTGGAGAATCCAGTGGGTTCTGGTCGTCTGTAATAGTTGATTCTAAGATTTGTATTTGATTATGTCTATGTTTTTGCTGTTTGTTCTTTATTATAGAGCCAAAAAGATTGGAGAAGTGGTTCACCCATACTGACATCTGAGTTTTGGATAGATACAGTTGAAGTCGGAAGTTTACATACAAAGTAGCCAAAAACAATTAAACTCAGTTTTAACAATTCCTGACATTTAATCCTAGTAAATATTCCCTGTCTTAGGTCAGTTAGGATCACCACTTTATTTTAAGAATGTAAAATGTCAGAATAATAGAAGAGAGAATAATTTATTTCAGCTTTTGTTTCTTCCATCACATTCCCAGTGGGTCAGAAGTTTACATAGACTCAATTCGTATTTGGTAGCATTCCCTTTAAATTGTTTAACTTGGGTCAAACGTTTTGGGGTAGCCATCTACAAGCTTCCCACAAAATTTGGGTGAATTTTGGCCCATTCCTCCTGACAGAGCTGGTGTAACTAAGTCAGGTTTGTAGGCCTCCTTGCTTGAACACGCTTTTTCAGTTCTGCCCACACATTTTCTATGGAATTGAGGTCAGGGCTTTGTGATGGCCACTCCAATACCTTGACTTGGTTGACAAACGGTTCTATTTTTGTTTCATCAGACCAGAGGACTGAAGAATGATCTTTGAGGACAATACAGTGCCACTGACACGGCCCGCAAGCAAAACATGCGGACTCTGATTCACTGCAGCCGAAGTGAGGAAAACATTTTATCGTGTTAACCCTCGCAAGGCTGCAGGCCCAGACGGAATCCCCAGCCGCGCCCTCAGAGCATGCGCAGACCAGCTGGCTGGTGTGTTTACGGACATATTCAATCAATCCTTATCCCAGTCTGTTGTTCCCACATGCTTCAAGAGGGCCACCATTGTTCCTGTTCCCAAGAAAGCTCTTCCCAAGTAGCACTCACTTCCGTCATCATGAAGTGCTTTGAGAGACTAGTCAAGGACCATATCACCTCCACCCTACCTGACACCCTAGACCCACTCCAATTTGCTTACCGCCCAAATAGGTCCACAGACGATGCAATCTCAACCACACTGCACACTGCCCTAACCCATCTGGACAAGAGGAATACCTATGTGAGAATGCTGTTCATCGACTACAGCTTGGCATTTAACACCATAGTGCCCTCCAAACTCGTCATCAAGCTCGAGACCCTGGGTCTCGACCCCGCCCTGTGCAACTGGGTACTGGACTTCCTGACGGGCCGCCCCCAGGTGGTGAGGGTAGGCAACAACATCTCCACCCCGCTGATCCTCAACACTGGGGCCCCACAAGGGTGCGTTCTGAGCCCTCTCCTGTACTCCCTGTTCACCCACGACTGCGTGGCCACGCACGCCTCTTCAACCTCAGGAGGCTGAAGAAATTCGGCTTGTCACCAAAAGCACTCACAAACTTCTACAGATGCACAATCGAGAGCATCCTGTCGGGCTGTATCACCGCCTGGTACGGCAACTGCTCCGCCCACAACCGTAAGGCTCTCCAGAGGGTAGTGAGGTCTGCACAACACATCACCGGGGGCAAACTACCTGCCCTCCAGGACACCTACACCATCCGATGTCACAGGAAGGCCATAAAGGACAACAACCACCCGAGCCACTGCCTGTTCACCCCGCTATCATCCAGAAGGCGAGGTCAGTACAGGTGCATCAAAGCTGGGACCGAGAGACTGAAAAACAGCTTCCATCTCAAGGCCATCAGACTGTTAAACAGCCACCACTAACATTGAGTGGCTGCTGCCAACACACTGACTCAACTCCAGCCACTTTAATAATGGGAATTGATGGGAAATGATGTAAAATATATCACTAGCCACTTTAAACAATGCTACCTAAAATAATGTTTACATACCCTACATTATTAATCTCATATGTATACGTATATACTGTACTCTATATCATCTACTGCATCTTTATGTAATACATGTATCACTAGCCACTTTAACTATACCACTTTGTTTACATACTCATCTCATATGTATATACTGCACTCAATACCATCTACTGTATATTGCCTATGCCGCTCTGTACCATCACTCATTCATATATCTTTATGTACATATTCTTTATCCCCTTACACTTGTGTCTATAAGGTAGTAGTTTTGGAATTGTTAGCTAGATTACTTGTTGGTTATTACTGTATTGTCGGAACTAGAAGCACAAGCATTTCGCTACACTCGCACTAACATCTGCTAACCATGTGTATGTGACAAATAACATTTGATTTGATTTTGGATTTGATTTGATTCCTTGCTGAGCGGCCGTTCAGGTTATGTCGATATAGGACACGTTTTACTGTGGATATAGATACTTTTGTACCTGTTTCCTCCAGCATCTTCACAAGGTCCTCTGTCTGTAAACAATTGTTGGAAAAATGACTTGTGTCATGCACAAAGTAGATGTCCTAACCGACTTGCCAAAAGTACAGTTTGTTAACAAGAAATTTGTGGAGTGGTTGAAAAACGAGTTTTAATGACTCCAACCTAAGTGTATGTCAACTAGTTTTAATGACTCCAACCTAAGTGTATGTCAACTAGTTTTAATGACTCCAACCTAAGTGTATGTCAACTAGTTTTAATGACTCCAACCTAAGTGTATGTCAACTAGTTTTAATGACTCCAACCTAAGTGTATGTCAACTTCAGACTTCAACTGCAACTCTTTGTGTTGTTGTTTGTTTAGTGTTTTCCAATTTTCCCAGAAGTGGTTAGAGTGGATGGATTCTTCAATCACATTGAGCTGATTTCTGACGTGCTGTTCCTTCTTTTTCCGTAGTGTATTTCTGTATTGTTTTAATGATTCACCATAGTGAAGGCGTAGACTCAGGTTTTCGGTTGGCTAGGTTCGCAATTTCATTTATTTGTTTTTCATCAAACCATTTGTCATTCATTCTCTTAGGTTGTCCGCTTGAAATGTTTAGATTTGATAGGCTGAGAGGTCAAATATACTGTTTAGGTTTTCTACTGCCAGGGTCTCTCTCCTCACTCAACCTCTCTCTCTCTCTCTCTCCTATCTGTCCTCTCTCTCCTCACTCACTCTCCTCTCCTCACTCTCCTCTCTCTCCTCACTCTCCTCACTCAACCTCTCTCTCTCTCTCTCCTATCTGTCCTCTCTCTCCTCACTCACTCTCCTCTCCTCACTCTCCTCTCTCTCCTCACTCTCCTCTCTCTCCTCTCTCTCCTCACTATCTCCTCTCTCTCCTCACTCTCCTCTCTCTCCTCTCTCTCCTCACTCTCCTCTCTCTCCTCACTATCCTCTCTCTCTCCTCACTATCCTCTCTCTCCTCACTCATGTCACTCACTCTCAGCTACAAAACACAGTGGAAATGATCTCCCTGCTAGTTCCAGCCACTGGATTCAGCTAACTGTGCTGCTTATCACAACGCTCAACATCATTAGTCCTAATAGCTGCAGTCTCGATCTGCTCCCAGAGGTGTGTGAGAGAGAGAGAGAGAGAGAGAGAGAGAGAGAGAGAGAGAGAGAGAGAGAGAGAGAGAGAGAGAGATGGCCTCGGTTCTGCCCGAGAGAGGAGGTGTGTGTGAGAGAGAGAGAGAGAGAGAGAGAGAGAGAGAGAGAGAGAGACAGAGAAAGAGAGAGAGAGAGAGAGAGAGAGAGAGAGAGAGATTGCCTCGGTTCTGCCCAAGAGGGACAGGTGATCGTCATCGGGCAGCCTCTACACGGCGAGGCCCCAAATGGCTCCCTATTCCCTAATTAGTACACAACTTTTGACCAGGGTAGTAGGGCCAATAGTGCACTGTGTAGGAAATAGGGTAGTAGGGTCAATAGTGCACTGTGTAATAGGTAGGAAATAGTGTAGCAGGGTCAAGAGTGCACTGTGTAATAGGTAGGAAATAGGGTAGTAGGGTCAATAGTGCACTGTGTAGTAGGTAGGAAATAGGGTAGTAGGGTCAATAGTGCACTGTGTAGGAAATAGGGTAGTAGGGTCAATAGTGCACTGCGTAGGAAATAGGGTAGTAGGGCCAATAGTGCACTGTGTAATAGGTAGGAAATAGGGTAGTAGGGCCAATAGTGCACTGTGTAATAGGTAGGAAATAGGGTAGTAGGGCCAATAGTGCACTGTGTAATAGGTAGGAAATAGGGTAGTAGGGTCAATAGTGCACTGTGTAATAGGTAGGAAATAGGGTAGAAGGGCCAATAGTGCACTGTGTAGGAAATAGGGTAGTAGGGTCAATAGTGCACTGCGTAGGAAAAAGGGTAGGAGGGCCAATAGTGCACTGTGTAGGAAATAGGGTAGTAGGGTCAATAGTGCACTGCGTAGGAAAAAGGGTAGGAGGGCCAATAGTGCACTGTGTAATAGGTAGGAAATAGGGTAGTAGGGTCAATAGTGCACTGTGTAATAGGTAGGAAATAGGGTAGTAGGGTCAATAGTGCACTGTGTAATAGGTAGGAAATAGGGTAGTAGGGTCAATAGTGCACTGTGTAATAGGTAGGAAATAGGGTAGTAGGGTCAATAGTGCACTGTGTGGGGAATAGGGTAGTAGGGTCAATAGTGCACTGTGTAATAGGTAGGAAATAGGGTAGTAGGGTCAATAGTGCACTGTGTAATAGGTAGGAAATAGGGTAGTAGGGTCAATAGTGCACTGTGTAATAGGTAGGAAATAGGGTAGTAGGGTCAATAGTGCACTGTGTAGGAAATAGGGTAGTAGGGTCAATAGTGCACTGCGTAGGAAATAGGGTAGTAGGGCCAATAGTGCACTGTGTAATAGGTAGGAAATAGGGTAGTAGGGTCAAGAGTGCACTGTGTAATAGGTAGGAAAAAGGGTAGGAGGGCCAATAGTGCACTGTGTAATAGGTAGGAAATAGGGTAGTACGGTCAATAGTGCACTGTGTAATAGGTAGGAAATAGGGTAGTAGGGTCAATAGTGCACTGTGTAATAGGTAGGAAATAGGGTAGTAGGGTCAATAGTGCACTGTGTAATAGGTAGGAAATAGGGTAGTAGGGTCAATAGTGCACTGTGTAATAGGTAGGAAATAGGGTAGTAGGGTCAATAGTGCACTGTGTAATAGGTAGGAAAAAGGGTAGGAGGGCCAATAGTGCACTGTGTAATAGGTAGGAAATAGGGTAGTACGGTCAATAGTGCACTGTGTAATAGGTAGGAAATAGGGTAGTAGGGTCAATAGTGCACTGTGTAATAGGTAGGAAATAGGGTAGTAGGGTCAATAGTGCACTGTGTAATAGGTAGGAAATAGGGTAGTAGGGTCAATAGTGCACTGTGTAATAGGTAGGAAATAGGGTAGTAGGGTCAATAGTGCACTGTGTAATAGGTAGGAAATAGGGTAGTAGGGTCAAGAGTGCACTGTGTAATAGGTAGGAAAAAGGGTAGGAGGGCCAATAGTGCACTGTGTAATAGGTAGGAAATAGGGTAGTAGGGTCAATAGTGCACTGTGTAATAGGTAGGAAATAGGGTAGTAGGGTCAATAGTGCACTGTGTAATAGGTAGGAAATAGGGTAGTAGGGTCAATAGTGCACTGTGTAATAGGTAGGAAATAGGGTAGTAGGGTCAATAGTGCACTGTGTAATAGGTAGGAAATAGGGTAGTAGGGTCAATAGTGCACTGTGTAATAGGTAGGAAATCGGGTAGTAGGGTCAAGAGTGCACTGTGTAATAGGTAGGAAATAGGGTAGTAGGGTCAATAGTGCACTGTGTAATAGGTAGGAAATAGGGTAGTAGGGTCAATAGTGCACTGTGTAATAGGTAGGAAATATGGTAGTAGGGTCAATAGTGCACTGTGTAGGAAATAGGGTAGTAGGGTCAATAGTGCACTGTGTAATAGGTAGGAAATAGGGTAGTAGGGTCAATAGTGCACTGTGTAATAGGTAGGAAATAGGGTAGTAGGGCCAATAGTGCACTGTGTAATAGGTAGGAAATAGGGTAGTAGGGTCAATAGTGCACTGTGTAATAGGTAGGAAATAGGGTAGTAGGGTCAATAGTGCACTGTGTAATAGGTAGGAAATAGGGTAGTAGGGTCAATAGTGCACTGTGTAATAGGTAGGAAATAGGGTAGTAGGGTCAATAGTGCACTGTGTAATAGGTAGGAAATAGGGTAGTAGGGCCAATAGTGCACTGTGTAATAGGTAGGAAATAGGGTAGTAGGGTCAATAGTGCACTGTGTAATAGGTAGGAAATAGGGTAGTAGGGCCAATAGTGCACTGTGTAATAGGTAGGAAATAGGGTAGTAGGGCCAATAGTGCACTGTGTAATAGGTAGGAAATAGGGTAGTAGGGTCAATAGTGCACTGTGTAATAGGTAGGAAATAGGGTAGTAGGGCCAATAGTGCACTGTGTAATAGGTAGGAAATAGGGTAGTAGGGCCAATAGTGCACTGTGTAGGGAATAGGGTAGTAGGGTCAATAGTGCACTGTGTAATAGGTAGGAAATAGGGTAGTAGGATCAATAGTGCACTGTGTAATAGGTAGGAAATAGGGTAGTAGGGTCAATAGTGCACTGTGTAATAGGTAGTAAATAGGGTAGTAGGGTCAATAGTGCACTGTGTAGGGAATAGGGTAGTAGGGTCAATAGTGCACTGTGTAATAGGTAGGAAATAGGGTAGTAGGGTCAATAGTGCACGGTGTAATAGGTAGGAAATAGGGTAGTAGGGTCAATAGTGCACTGTGTAATAGGTAGGAAATAGGGTAGTAGGGTCAATAGTGCACTGTGTAATAGGTAGGAAATAGGGTAGTAGGGTCAATAGTGCACTGTGTAATAGGTAGGAAATAGGGTAGTAGGGTCAATAGTGCACTGTGTAATAGGTAGGAAATAGGGTAGTAGGGTCAATAGTGCACTGTGTAATAGGTAGGAAATAGGGTAGTAGGGTCAATAGTGCACTGTGTAATAGGTAGGAAATAGGGTAGTAGGGTCAATAGTGCACTGTGTAATAGGTAGGAAATAGGGTAGTAGGGTCAGTAGTGCACTGTGTAATAGGTAGGCATTTGCAAAAGCAACAGCAGAGAAATGTCCGCCCGGCAGCTTATTGAAGCGAAACTCCGTGTGAACCGACACGACAGGTCGTTAGCGTTACCGGGGCCATATGTCCTTATTCAACCGGGCATCGATCAAAGACTAATTAAGGATTCAATTAAATTGGAGATGATTTAAGGTTTAAACTGTGAAGCCTGTAAGGACAGAATAATGAGGAATGTTCCCTCCTTTTGAAAGACACAGCTAATAATAGTTCTATTGTTAGTGTGTGTGTGTGTGTGTGTGTGTGTCTCTGTGCATGCGTACATGAGAGAGTGTGTGTGTGTGTGTGTGTGTGTGTGTGTATGTTTACGTGTCTCTGTGCATGCGTACGTGAGAGAGAGAGAGAGAGAGAGAGAGAGAGAGAGAGAGAGAGAGAGAGAGAGAGTGTGTGTGTGTATGTGTGTGTGTGTATATCTGTGCATGCGTACGTGAGAGAGTGTGTGTGTGTGTGTGTGTGTGTGTGTGTTTGCGTGTCTCTGTGCATGCGTACGTGTGAGAGAGAGTGTGTGTGCGTGTGTGTGTTTGCGTGTCCGTGCATGCGTACGTGTGAGAGAGAGTGTGTGTGTGTGCGCGTGTCTCTGTGCGTGCGTGTCTCTGTGCGTGTGTACGTGAGAGAGAGAGTGTGTGTGTGTGGTGTTTTGATATAAAGGTTACCTACTGAAGCCCACTGAGTGGAAGTGCAGAACGGTAGAATGGAAACCACACAGGACTTTCTTTCAGGAATAAAGGAAATTGGAAACCTGCCACCTACTAAGACGGACCCTTCGATTGACACAATATAAGATCCAGTCTCTTCAGAGAGTGTCTACACCTCTTGATGGTTCCCCCACATGTTGACCTACACACAATGCCCCATAATGACATCACAACACCCCATAATGACATCACAACACCCCATAATGACATCACAACACCCCATAATGACATCACAATACCCCATAATGACATCACAATACCCCATCATGTCAAAGTGGAACTACGTTTTTTTTTACGATTTAAAAAAAAAAAATTATGAAAATGCTGAAATGTTGTTGAGTCAATAGGTATTCAACCCCTTTCTTAGGGCAACGTAAGTTCAGGAGTAAAGAAATGTGCTTAACAAGTCACGTAATAAGTTGCATGGAGCATCATCGAATCACTACCTCATCTCTGTACCCCAACACATTGAATCTGTGTTTTGAAATTCTATCACAAAGACCAGGGAGAAGGGCATTAATTGGTAGAAAGATTGACATTGAATATCACTTTGAGCATGGTAAAGTAATTAATTACATTTTAGATGGTGTATCAATAAACCCAGTCACTACAAAGATACAGGCGTCCTTCCTAACTCAGTTGCCGTAGAGGAAGGAAACCACTCAGGGATTTTCACCATGAGGCCAATGGTGACTTTAAAACAGTTACAGAGTTTAATAGCTGTGATTGGAGAAAACTGAGGATGGATCAACAACACTGTAGTTACTCCACAATACTAACCTAATTGACAGCGTGAAAAGAACCCTGTACAGAATAAAAATATTCCCAAACATACATCCTGTTCGCAACAAGGCACTAAAGTAAAAACTGGAAAGAATGTGGCAAAAGAATCCAATACAACACATTACGGAGTTCCACTCTCCATATGTCAAAAAAATAAATCACAAGTCACGACTCGTCTCCAGTGTTCATGGAAGCAGAGAGACCACGGGCCTGAGAAAACTCCACACAATGCTGCTATGCTCTCCTCTCCTCCCCTTCTCTTCCACCCTTCCTCTCCTACCTCTACTCTTCCTCTCCTTCTCTTTTCCACATCTTCCTCTCCTACCTCTACTCTTCCTCTCCTTCTCTCTTCCACCCTTCCTCTCCTACCTCTACTCTTCCTCTCCTTCTCTCTTCAACCCTTACCTCTCATCACCTTCTCTTCCACCCTTCCTCTCCTACCTCTACTCTTCCTCTCCTTCTCTTTTCCACATCTTCCTTTCCTACCTCTACTCTTCCTCTCCTTCTCTCTTCAACCCTTACCTCTCCTCTCCTTCTCTTCCACTCTTCCTCTCCTCTCCTTCTCTCTTCTACCCTTCCTCTCCTCTCCTTCTCTCTTCTACCCTTCCTCTCTTCCACCCTTCCTCTCCTACCTCTACTCTTCCACTCCTCTCCTCCTTCCCCTCTCTTCCACCCTTCCTCTCCTCTCCCCTTCCTTCTCTTTCCTCACCCGTCCTCCACCCTCTCCTCCTCCCCTCTCCTCTCCCATCTCCTCTCCTCCTCCCCTCTCCTCTTCCCCGCTCTCCTATAGCTAGTGCCTATAAGACGATGTCAACACGTTGCTGTGTTTAGACAGGTCAGGTTTAGACAGGCCTGGAGGGGTAGAATCACATTGATTTACTGAGTCATGTCTTCCTCTATTGGCAGGAGTCCCTCTGTCCCTCTGCTCAACATGTGGTAGAGTAGATGGTAGAGTAGATGGTAGAGTAGACGGTAGAGTAGACGGTAGAGTAGATGGTAGAGTAGACGGGACTACCTCTGTCCCTCTACTCAACATGTGGTAGAGTAGATGGTAGAGTAGATGGTAGAGTAGACGGTAGAGTAGATGGTAGAGTAGACGGTAGAGTAGATGGTAGAGTAGACGGGACTACCTCTGTCCCTCTACTCAACATGTGGTAGAGTAGATGGTAGAGTAGACGGTAGAGTAGATGGTAGAGTAGACGGTAGAGTAGATGGTAGAGTAGACGGTAGAGTAGATGGTAGAGTAGATGGTAGAGTAGACGGTAGAGTAGATGGTAGAGTAGACGGTAGAGTAGATGGTAGAGTAGACGGGGCTACCTCTGTCCCTCTACTCAACATGTGGTAGAGTAGATGGTAGAGTAGACGGTAGAGTAGATGGTAGAGTAGACGGTAGAGTAGATGGTAGAGTAGACGGTAGAGTAGACGGTAGAGTAGACGGTAGAGTAGACGGGACTACCTCTGTCCCTCTACTCAACATGTGGTAGAGTAGACGGTAGAGTAGACGGTAGAGTAGATGGTAGAGTAGACGGTAGAGTAGACGGTAGAGTAGACGGGACTACCTCTGTCCCTCTACTCAACATGTGGTAGAGTAGATGGTAGAGTAGATGGTAGAGTAGACGGTAGAGTAGATGTTAGAGTAGACGGTAGAGTAGATGGTAGAGTAGACGGGACTACCTCTGTCCCTCTACTCAACATGTGGTAGAGTAGACGGTAGAGTAGACGGTAGAGTAGACGGTAGAGTAGATGGTAGAGTAGACGGTAGAGTAGACGGGACTACCTCTGTCCCTCTACTCAACATGTGGTAGAGTAGACGGTAGAGTAGACGGTAGAGTAGACGGTAGAGTAGATGGTAGAGTAGACGGTAGAGTAGATGGTAGAGTAGATGGTAGAGTAGACGGTAGAGTAGATGGTAGAGTAGATGGGACTACCTCTGTCCCTCTACTCAACATGTGGTAGAGTAGACGGTAGAGTAGACGATAGAGTAGACGGTAGAGTAGACGGTAGAGTAGACGGTAGAGTAGATGGTAGAGTAGACGGTAGAGTAGACGGTAGAGTAGACGGTAGAGTAGACGGTAGAGTAGACGGTAGAGTAGACGGTAGAGTAGATGGTAGAGTAGACGGGACTACCTCTAGCTATTGGATTCCAAAGACACACAACCTAGAAACACCAAACATGGTAGCTTAGGTTAAGATCAAGTTGTTAGAATGGTAATAACAAAGTACTATTAATCAGGATAGGTAATAAGCAGAGTAGCAGCAGGGTGTGTGAACAGTGTGAAAAGTGTGTATATGTTTGAGTGGGTGTGAGTGTGAATGAATGAATTACAATTTAATTTGTGTCAAATCACCAATTGGCAACCCATCCCAAATGGGATTAATTGACACAAACAAACAAACATTACAAAAATTCACGATGGTAATTTAAATGATCACTCTTCCTTCAGTGTGTGAGTCCAGTGAGTGTACATAGTGCCTGTGCAAAAGAGTCAGTGCAAAAAATAAGAAATAATTATAATAAAATAAGGGTGTCAATGTAAATAGTCCTGGTAGCCATTTTATTAACCCTTTCACACGTACCATCACACGGGTGTGATCGTTCTACAATGGTCCCTGAAGCGTACGATCACACCCGTGTGTTTAGAACACTCGTTTAGAATGCTCGTTTAGAGCGGCAGTTTCGAATGACGCAACAATCAGCGTTTGAGCTGGCCACACTTTTTTCCAGAAACTATTTACACAAACACAGTCCTTACAAAGTTATGTCCAGAATGTCAGCAGTTTATTTTGGGATGCATTGTTCAGATATTCACAGAAGTAAATGTAGCATTACACAATCATCCTAACCGGAAAAATGTAGGCTACATTTGTCCTAGCGCTGAGGAAAGATTGACCCAACACAAGCAGTCATATTTTCTAACTCTCGGCTGACATAAACTACAATATGAATTAGCTAATAGCAATATATAATTATTCACATCACGGGTGAGCTCACCATTGATCAAAATAACTAGGTAAAACACTTTATAGAAATCGAAAGTAATCCGACGATTAGTTTCAGCGCGCAGCCATGCATTTTTTCCTCACAGAAATCGAAGATAATAAGAGAAGACGAGATGAGTTTGGTCTGTTTATAGTATGCATGTTGAAGGGGTGTGTCATCTACCCTCGTTCACATCCCACCATTAATTTCCGGAAGTCCTCAAAAAATGTGTGAACTCTTACTCACCTCATTTTGTTATAACATCTTTGGTCAAACAGACGTGAATCCCAGAATGCATTGTATGTCAACAAACATGGCTACACAGCTGGAATTAGCTTAGCTCATCATAATCAGTACAACCTTCAAAAACTATTTTACACACATAATATGTGCCCATTACAATCTGTGCAAGAATCGGAATGCATGATTTGTCACCTAGAATTGAAAACATGTGAATAAAACCTTAAATACACAAATAATTGCCACACAAAACATTTTCTGATAGTGATTTATTGATACAAGTGGCGCGTGCCGGCAGTCAACCACGTAACCTCCCACTCTGCGCCATTCAGTGTTGTTGTTTATGTATGTAGCTAGTGAGCTAAGCTGTAGCATTAACAATGTCTTTCAAAAGGAGACAACTCACAAATGTGGAAATTCTGGAGATTTTTTAAAATTCTGACAATGAGTCTGAGTATGAAAGTCAGGAATCAGATTCTGACAGTGAGGAGCTGCCCCCCAACCTTGTAGCCATTGAGAACCCTGAATCGGAATTTCCCTTGTACACTGACGAAGTACCAGGTCCCTTTGAAGATGCTGGTGGTGATGGAGGCAGACCGACAGTGGATAAAGTACAGGAGTTCTGTGGTAGCTGGAAGGCCACCAGTCATTTCACCCCTCCTGGCCCTGCTGTTTGCCTAGGCTGCTTCATTGTCGTCGGTGATCAGTCCTACCATTGTCGTGGCCACACAGTCTTGGGTGAACAGGGAGCAAAGGAGGGGACTAAGCACACACCCCTGAGGGGCCCCAGAGTTAAGGATCAGCGTGGCAGATGTGTTGTTGTCTACTCTTACCACCTGGGGGCGGCCCGTCAGGAAGTCCAGGATCCAGTTACAGAGGGAAGTGTTTAATCCCAGGGTCCTTAGATTAGTGATGAGCTTGGAGGACACTATGGTGTTGAACGCTGAGCTGCAATCAAAGATGAGCATTCACAGGTAGGTGGTCCTCTTGTCCAGATGGGAAAGGGCAGTGTGGAGTTCAATAGAGATTTTGTCATCTGTGGATCTTTTGGGGAGGTGTGTGAATTGGAGTGGGTGCAGGGTGACTGGGATGATGGTGTTGATATGAGTCATGACCAGCGTTTCAAAGCATTTCATGGCTACAGATGTAAGCGCTACAGGGCGTTAGTCATTTAGGCAGGTTACATTGGCATTCTTGAGCACAGGAACTATAGGTGGTCTGCTTGAAACATGTAGGTATTACAGACTGATTCAGGGAGAGGTTGAAAATGTCAGTGAAGACACTTGCCATCAGGTCAGCGCTCTGAGTACACGTCCTGGTAATCTGCCTGGGCTTGCAGCCTTGAGAATGTTAACCTGTTTAAAGGTCTTACATCAGCTACGGAGAGCGTGATCATACAGTCATCCGGAACAGCTGGTGCTCTCATGCATGGTTCAGTGTCGCTTGCCTCGAAGTGAGCAAAGAAGGCATTTATTCACTTTGTAGTTTGCAGCTGCGTTTACCTTTGTAATCTGTGATAGTTTACAAGCCCTACCACATCCGACGAGCGTCAGAGCCGGTGTAGTAGGATTTAATCTTAGTCCTGTATTGACACTTTGCCTGTTTGATGGTTCGTCGGAGGGCATAACAGGATTTCTTATAAGCTTCCAGATTAGTGTCCCGCTGCTTGCACTTATTAATGAAGCCGGTGACTGATGTGGTAAACTCTTGAATGCCATTGGATGAATCCTGGAACATGTTCCAGTCTGTGCTAGCCAAACAGTCCTGTAGCTTAGCATCCGCTTCATCGGACAAATTCTGCATTGAGCTCATCACTGATACTTCCTGTTTGGATTTTTGCTTGTAATCAGGAATCAGGAGGATAAAGTTATGGTCATATTTGCCAAATGGAGGGCATGGGGGAGTTTTCTATGTGTCTCTGTGTGTGGAGTAAAGGTGATCTAGAGTTGTTTCACCTCTAGTTGCACAAGTGACATGCTGGTAGAAATGAAGTCAAACGGATATCAGTTTCTCTGCATTAAAATCACCTGCCACTAGGAGCACCGCCTCTGGGTGAGCATTTTCCTGTTTGTTTACGGCCCTGTACAGCTCGTTGAGTGTAGTCTTGGTGCCAGCATTGGTTTGTGGTGGAAAGTAGACAGCTACGAAAAATACAGATTAAAACTCTCTTGGTAGATAGTGTGGTCTACAGCTTATCATGAGGTTTTCTATCTCAGACAAGCAGACTTCCTTAATATTAGATATCATGCATCAGCTGTTGTTAACAAAGAGAAACACCCCCATTACTTCTGACCAGTCGGTTCTGCCAACGTATAGAAAAAAAACAGCTAGATTTACGTGTTTCATGTCCTTGTTCGGTGAAACCTAGGATATTACAGTGCTTTCAGATCACTTTGATAGTCTCAAACGGAGCTTGTCCAGTTTATTCTCCAGTGATTTGCACATTCGCCAATAGAACGGAGGGTAGAGGAGGTTTATCATCGCAGTCTCGTCAGGTACAGTATATCACAAAAGTGAGTACACCCCTCACATTTTTGTAAATATTTGAGAGTATCTTTTCATGTGACAACACTGAAGAAATGACACTTGGCTACAATGTAAAGTAGGGAGTGTACAGCTTGTATAACAGTGTAAATTTGTCCCCTCAAAATAACTCAACACACAGCCATTAATGTCTAAACCGCTGGCAACAAACGTGAGTACACCCCTAAGTGAAAATGTCCAAATTGGGCCCAATTAGCCATTTTCCCTCCCCAGTGTCATGTGACTCGTTAGTGTTACAAGGTCTCAGGTGTGAATGGGGAGCAGGTGTGTTAAATTTGGTGTCATCACTCTCACACTCCCTCATACTGACTGGTCACTGGAAGTTCAACATGGCACCTCATGGCAAGGAACTCTCTGAGGATCTGAAAAAAAGAATTGTTGCTCTACATAAATGCACGCACACACACACACACACACACTGTGCTGAACAATGGCAGGATGACATGGGCCCTGACAGGCCAATAACAGCGACAGGAGAAGTACTGCTTCAACAGAAAAACAATCAACTGTCTCTCACTCCTCCTTCTTCCTTTGCCTCCCATACTTTATGTGTTTTGGCACCTCTTGTATTTTATGACTCAAAAGAGTGAACAGTAAAACTGGAGAGAGCATTTAGAATGCATACAAGCTGAGCATTTAGAATGCATACAAGCTGAGCATTTAGAATGCATACAAGCTGAGCATTTAGAATGCATACAAGCTGAGCATTTAGAATGCATACAAGCTGAGCATTTAGAATGCATACAAGCTGAGCATTTAGAATGCATACCAGCTGAGCAGGAGAGAGCATTTAGAATGCATACCAGCTGAGCAGGAGAGAGCATTTAGAATGCATACCAGCTGAGCAGGAGAGAGCATTTAGAATGCATACAAGCTGAGCAGGAGAGAGCATTTAGAATGCATACAAGCTGAGCATTTAGAATGCATACCAGCTGAGCAGGAGAGAGCATTTAGAATGCATACCAGCTGAGCAGGAGAGAGCATTTAGAATGCATACCAGCTGAGCAGGAGAGAGCATTTAGAATGCATACCAGCTGAGCAGGAGAGAGCATTTAGAATGCATATACCAGCTGAGCAGGAGAGAGCATTTAGAATGCATACAAGCTGAGCAGGAGAGAGCATTTAGAATGCATACAAGCTGAGCATTTAGAATGCATATACCAGCTGAGCAGGAGAGAGCATTTAGAATGCATACAAGCTGAGCAGGAGAGAGCATTTAGAATGCATACCAGCTGAGCAGGAGAGAGCATTTAGAATGCATACCAGCTGAGCAGGAGAGAGCATTTAGAATGCATACCAGCTGAGCAGGAGAGAGCATTTAGAATGCATACCAGCTGAGCAGGAGAGAGCATTTAGAATGCATACCAGCTGAGCAGGAGAAATACAAGCTGAGCATTTAGAATGCATATACAAGCTGAGCAGGAGAGAGCATTTAGAATGCATACCAGCTGAGCAGGAGAGAGCATTTAGAATGCATACCAGCTGAGCATTTAGAATGCATACCAGCTGAGCAGGAGAGAGCATTTAGAATGCATATACAAGCTGAGCAGGAGAGAGCATTTAGAATGCATATACAAGCTGAGCATTTAGAATGCATATACAAGCTGAGCAGGAGAGAGCATTTAGAATGCATACCAGCTGAGCAGGAGAGAGCATTTAGAATGCATACCAGCTGAGCAGGAGAGAGCATTTAGAATGCATACAAGCTGAGCATTTAGAATGCATACCAGCTGAGCAGGAGAGAGCATTTAGAATGCATATACAAGCTGAGCAGGAGAGAGCATTTAGAATGCATATACAAGCTGAGCAGGAGAGAGCATTTAGAATGCATACCAGCTGAGCAGGAGAGAGCATTTAGAATGCATACCAGCTGAGCAGGAGAGAGCATTTAGAATGCATACCAGCTGAGCAGGAGAGAGCATTTAGAATGCATATACAAGCTGAGCAGGAGAGAGCATTTAGAATGCATATACAAGCTGAGCATTTAGAATGCATACCAGCTGAGCAGGAGAGAGCATTTAGAATGCATACCAGCTGAGCAGGAGAGAGCATTTAGAATGCATATCAGCTGAGCAGGAGAGAGCATTTAGAATGCATACAAGCTGAGCAGGAGAGAGCATATAGAATGCATACCAGCTGAGCAGGAGAGAGCATTTAGAATGCATACCAGCTGAGCAGGAGAGAGCATTTAGAATGCATATACCAGCTGAGCAGGAGAGAGCATTTAGAATGCATACAAGCTGAGCATTTAGAATGCATACAAGCTGAGCATTTAGAATGCATATACCAGCTGAGCAGGAGAGAGCATTTAGAATGCATACAAGCTGAGCAGGAGAGAGCATTTAGAATGCATACCAGCTGAGCATTTAGAATGCATACAAGCTGAGCATTTAGAATGCATATACAAGCTGAGCATTTAGAATGCATACCAGCTGAGCAGGAGAGAGCATTTAGAATGCATACAAGCTGAGCATTTAGAATGCATACAAGCTGAGCATTTAGAATGCATACCAGCTGAGCAGGAGAGAGCATTTAGCATACAAGCTGACAATGCAGCATACCAGCTGAGCAGGAGAGAGCATTTAGAATGCATACCAGCTGAGCAGGAGAGAGCATTTAGAATGCATACCAGCTGAGCAGGAGATAGCATTTAGAATGCATACCAGCTGAGCAGGAGAGAGCATTTAGAATGCATACCAGCTGAGCAGGAGAGAGCATTTAGAATGCATACCAGCTGAGCAGGAGAGAGCATTTAGAATGCATACCAGCTGAGCAGGAGAGAGCATTTAGAATGCATACAAGCTGAGCAGGAGAGAGCATTTAGAATGCATACCAGCTGAGCAGGAGCATTTAGAATGCATACCAGCTGAGCAGGAGAGAGCATTACAAGAGCATTTAGAATGCATACAAGCTGAGCATTTAGAATGCATATACAAGCTGAGCATTTAGAATGCATACCAGCTGAGCAGGAGAGAGCATTTAGAATGCATACCAGCTGAGCAGGAGAGAGCATTTAGAATGCATACCAGCTGAGCAGGAGATAGCATTTAGAATGCATACCAGCTGAGCAGGAGAGAGCATTTAGAATGCATACCAGCTGAGCAGGAGAGAGCATTTAGAATGCATACCAGCTGAGCAGGAGAGAGCATTTAGAATGCATACCAGCTGAGCAGTAGAATGCATACCAGCTGAGCAGGAGAGAGCATTTAGAATGCATACAAGCTGAGCATTTAGAATGCATACCAGCTGAGCAGGAGAGAGCATTTAGAATGCATACCAGCTGAGCAGGAGAGAGCATTTAGAATGCATACCAGCTGAGCAGGAGAGAGCATTTAGAATGCATACCAGCTGAGCAGGAGAGAGCATTTAGAATGCATATACAAGCTGAGCAGGAGAGAGCACACCCCTGATGGAAGGCAGGGAACAAGAGAGAGACAACCCCCCCATTTTATGGGTGTCGTGTAAAAATGTCAAAATGATGGCTCACACACAACAAATACACTATATACACAAAAGTATGTGGACACCCCTTCGAATGAGTGGATTTGACTATTTCAGCCACACCCGTTGTACAAAATCAATTAAAACAGCCATGCAATCTCCATAGACAAACATTGGCAATATAATGGCCTTACTGAAGAGCTCAGTGACTTTCAACGTGGCACCATCATAGGATGCCACCTTTCCAACAAGTCAGTTTGTCAAATTCCTGCCCTGCTAAGTGCTGCCACCGTCAACTGTAAGTGCTGTTATTGTGAAGTGGAAACGTCTAGGAGCAACAATGGCTCAGCCGTGAAGTGGTAGGCTACACAAGCTCACAGAACAGGACCACTGAAGCGCGTTTCACATAAAATTAATCGGTCCTCTGTTGCAACACTCACTACCGATTTCCAAACTGCCTCTGGAAGCAACGTCAGGACAAGAACTGTTCGTCGGGAGCTTCATGAAATGGGTTTCCACGATCAGCTGCACACAAGCCTAAGATCACTATTCACAACGCCAAGGGAGTGGTGTGAAGCTCGCTGCCATTGGACTCTGGAGCGATAAATCACGCTTCACCATCTGGCAGGCCAACGGACGAATCTGGGTTTGGCGGATGCCAGGAGAACGCTACCTGCCCGAATGCATAGTGCCAACTGTAACGTTTGGTGGATTAGGAATAATGGTCTGGGGCTGTTTTTCATGGTTCGGGCCCCTTAGTTCTAGTGAAGGGAAATCTTAACGCTACAGCATACAATGACATTCTAGATGATTCTGTGCTTCCAACTTTGTGGCAACAGTTTGGGGAAGGCCCTTTCCTGTTTCAGCATGACAATGCCCCGACAATGTCGAGATCGGTGTGGAAGAATTTGACTGGCCTGCACAGAACCCTGACCTCAATCCCATCGAACACCTTTGGGATGAATTGGAATAGCGAGTGCAAGCCAGGCCTAATCAGTGCCCGACCTCACTAACGCTTTTGTGGCTGAATGGAAGCAAGTCCACACAGCAATGTTCCAACATCTAGTGGAAAGCCTTCCCAGAAGAGTGAAGGCTGTTATAGCAGCAATGTTCCAACATCTAGTGGAAAGCCTTCCCAGAAGAGGAGGAGGCTGTTACAGCAGCAAAGGGGGGGACCAACTCCATATTAATGCCCATGATTTTGGAATAAAATGTTGGACGACAAGGAGTCCACATCCTGTTGGTCAAGTAGTGTACATGTTTGGTAAGGAAGACTCCAAACTAACTCCTCTGCCAAAAATGATGTGGCGTAAGATCATGGGGTGATAAAACCTCCAAAATCTCCTACTACTGTCTGCATCCCAAGTAGCACCCTTTTCCCTACAAACATAAGGCACTACTTTTGACCAGAGGCTCAGGGCCATGGACAAAGGTACCGCACTATATAGGGAATAAGGTGCCATAGGGCTCTGGTCTAAAGTAGTGCACTATATAGGGAATGGGGTGCCATAGGGCTCTGGTCTAAAGTAGAGCACTATCTAGGGAATAGGGTGCCATAGGGCTCTGGTCTAAAGTAGAGCACTATCTAGGGAATAGGGTGCCATAGGGCTCTGGTCTAAAGTAGGGCACTATCTAGGGAATAGGGTGCCATAGGGCTATGGTCTAAAGTAGAGCACTATCTAGGGAATAGGGTGCCATAGGGCTCTGGTCTAAAGTAGTGCACAGCTATCCTGCGGTGTTATTGATGTGTTCAGAGCAGGACTTTAGGAAGCTATCCTGCTGTGTTATTGTCATGTTCAGAGCAGGACTTCAGGAAGCTATCCTGCTGTGTTATTGTCGTGTTCAGAGCAGGACTTCAGGAAGCTATCCTGCTGTGTTATTGTCGTGTTCAGAGCAGGACTTTAGGAAGCTATCCTGCTGTGTTATTGATGTGTTCAGAGCAGGTCTTCAGGAAGCTATCCTGTTGTGTTATTGATGTGTTCAGAGCAGGACTTCAGGAAGCTATCCTGCTGTGTTATTGTCGTGTTCAGAGCAGGTCTTCAGGAAGCTATCCTGCTGTGTTATTGATGTGTTCAGAGCAGGACTTTAGGAAGCTATCCTGCTGTGTTATTGTCGTGTTCAGAGCAGGACTTTAGGAAGCTATCCTGCTGTGTTATTGATGTGTTCAGAGCAGGACTTTAGGAAGCTATCCTGCTGTGTTATTGATGTGTTCAGAGCAGATCTTCAGGAAGCTATCCTGCTGTGTTATTGTCGTGTTCAGAGCAGGTCTTCAAGAAGCTATCCTGCTGTGTTATTGTCGTGTTCAGAGCAGGACTTCAGGAAGCTATCCTGCTGTGTTATTGATGTGTTCAGAGCAGGACTTTAGGAAGCTATCCTGCTGTGTTATTGTCGTGTTCAGAGCAGGACTTTAGGAAGCTATCCTGCTGTGTTATTGTCGTGTTCAGAGCAGGACTTCAGGAAGCTATCCTGCTGTGTTATTGTCGTGTTCAGAGCAGGACTTCAGGAAGCTATCCTGCTGTGTTATTGATGTGTTCAGAGCAGGACTTCAGGAAGCTATCCTGCTGTGTTATTGATGTGTTCAGAGCAGGACTTCAGGAAGCTATCCTGCTGTGTTATTGTCGTGTTCAGAGCAGGACTTCAGGAAGCTATCCTGCTGTGTTATTGATGTGTTCAGAGCAGGACTTCAGGAAGCTATCCTGTTGTGTTATTGATGTGTTCAGAGCAGGTCTTCAGGAAGCTATCCTGCTGTGTTATTGATGTGTTCAGAGCAGGACTTCAGGAAGCTATCCTGCTGTGTTATTGATGTGTTCAGAGCAGGACTTTAGGAAGCTATCCTACTGTGTTATTGTCGTGTTCAGAGCAGGACTTTAGGAAGCTATCCTGCTGTGTTATTGATGTGTTCAGAGCAGGACTTTAGGAAGCTATCCTGCTGTGTTATTGTCGTGTTCAGAGCAGGTCTTCAGGAAGCTATCCTGCTGTGTTATTGATGTGTTCAGAGCAGGACTTTAGGAAGCTATCCTGCTGTGTTATTGTCGTGTTCAGAGCAGGTCTTCAGGAAGCTATCCTACTGTGTTATTGTCGTGTTCAGAGCAGGACTTTAGGAAGCTATCCTGCTGTGTTATTGTCGTGTTCAGAGCAGGTCTTCAGGAAGCTATCCTGCTGTGTTATTGATGTGTTCAGAGCAGGACTTTAGGAAGCTATCCTGTTGTGTTATTGTCGTGTTCAGAGCAGGACTTCAGGAAGCTATCCTGCTGTGTTATTGTCGTGTTCAGAGCAGGTCTTCAGGAAGCTATCCTGCTGTGTTATTGTCGTGTTCAGAGCAGGTCTTCAGGAAGCTATCCTGCTGTGTTATTGATGTGTTCAGAGCAGGACTTTAGGAAGCTATCCTGTTGTGTTATTGTCGTGTTCAGAGCAGGACTTTAGGAAGCTATCCTGCTGTGTTATTGTCGTGTTCAGAGCAGGTCTTCAGGAAGCTATCCTGCTGTGTTATTGTCGTGTTCAGAGCAGGTCTTCAGGAAGCTATCCTGCGGTGTTATTGATGTGTTCAGAGCAGGACTTTAGGAAGCTATCCTGCGGTGTTATTGATGTGTTCAGAGCAGGACTTCAGGAAGCTATCTTGCTGTGTTATTGTCGTGTTCAGAGCAGGACTTCAGGAAGCTATCCTGCTGTGTTATTGATGTGTTCAGAGCAGGACTTCAGGAAGCTATCCTGCTGTGTTATTGATGTGTTCAGAGCAGGACTTCAGGAACCTATCCTGCGGTGTTATTGTCGTGTTCAGAGCAGGACTTTAGGAAGCTATCCTGCTGTGTTATTGTCGTGTTCAGAGCAGGTCTTCCTGCTGTGTTAGGAAGCTATCCTGCTGTGTTATTGATGTGTTCAGAGCAGGACTTCAGGAAGCTATCCTGCGGTGTTATTGATGTGTTCAGAGCAGGTCTTCAGGAAGCTATCCTGCTGTGTTATTGTCGTGTTCAGAGCAGGACTTTAGGAAGCTATCCTGCTGTGTTATTGTCGTGTTCAGAGCAGGACTTTAGGAAGCTATCCTGTTGTGTTATTGATGTGTTCAGAGCAGGTCTTCAGGAAGCTATCCTGCTGTGTTATTGATGTGTTCAGAGCAGGACTTCAGGAAGCTATCCTGCTGTGTTATTGTCGTGTTCAGAGCAGGTCTTCAGGAAGCTATCCTGCTGTGTTATTGATGTGTTCAGAGCAGGACTTCAGGAAGCTATCCTGCTGTGTTATTGATGTGTTCAGAGCAGGTCTTCAGGAAGCTATCCTGCTGTGTTATTGATGTGTTCAGAGCAGGACTTCAGGAAGCTATCTTGCTGTGTTATTGTCGTGTTCAGAGCAGGACTTCAGGAAGCTATCCTGCTGTGTTATTGATGTGTTCAGAGCAGGACTTCAGGAAGCTATCCTGCTGTGTTATTGATGTGTTCAGAGCAGGACTTCAGGAACCTATCCTGCGGTGTTATTGTCGTGTTCAGAGCAGGACTTTAGGAAGCTATCCTGCTGTGTTATTGTCGTGTTCAGAGCAGGACTTTAGGAAGCTATCCTGCTGTGTTATTGTCGTGTTCAGAGCAGGTCTTCAGGAAGCTATCCTGCTGTGTTATTGATGTGTTCAGAGCAGGACTTCAGGAAGCTATCCTGCGGTGTTATTGATGTGTTCAGAGCAGGTCTTCAGGAAGCTATCCTGCTGTGTTATTGTCGTGTTCAGAGCAGGACTTTAGGAAGCTATCCTGCTGTGTTATTGTCGTGTTCAGAGCAGGACTTTAGGAAGCTATCCTGTTGTGTTATTGATGTGTTCAGAGCAGGTCTTCAGGAAGCTATCCTGCTGTGTTATTGATGTGTTCAGAGCAGGACTTCAGGAAGCTATCCTGCTGTGTTATTGTCGTGTTCAGAGCAGGTCTTCAGGAAGCTATCCTGCTGTGTTATTGATGTGTTCAGAGCAGGACTTCAGGAAGCTATCCTGCTGTGTTATTGATGTGTTCAGAGCAGGTCTTCAGGAAGCTATCCTGCTGTGTTATTGATGTGTTCAGAGCAGGACTTCAGGAAGCTATCCTGTTGTGTTATTGTCGTGTTCAGAGCAGGTCTTCAGGAAGCTATCCTGCTGTGTTATTGATGTGTTCAGAGCAGGTCTTCAGGAAGCTATCCTGCTGTGTTATTGATGTGTTCAGAGCAGGACTTCAGGAAGCTATCCTGCTGTGTTATTGTCGTGTTCAGAGCAGGTCTTCAGGAAGCTATCCTGCTGTGTTATTGATGTGTTCAGAGCAGGACTTCAGGAAGCTATCCTGCTGTGTTATTGATGTGTTCAGAGCAGGACTTTAGGAAGCTATCCTGCTGTGTTATTGTCGTGTTCAGAGCAGGTCTTCAGGAAGCTATCCTGCTGTGTTATTGATGTGTTCAGAGCAGGTCTTCAGGAAGCTATCCTGCTGTGTTATTGATGTGTTGAGGACTTGTGAGGTGTCTGTTTCTCAAACTAAACAATCTAATGTACTTGCTCTCTTGCTCAGTTGTGCACCGGGGCCTCCCACTCCTCTTTCTATTCTGGTTAGAGACAGTTTGCGCTGCTCTGTGAAGGGAGTAGTACACAGTGTTTTACGAGATTTTCAGTTTAAAGGCATTTTCTCACATGGAATAGCCTTCATTTCTCAGAACAGACTGACGAGTTTCAATATAACGTTTTTTGTGTCTGGCCATTTTGAGCCTGTAATCGAACCCACAAATGCTGATGCTCCAGATACTCAACTAGTCTAAAGAAGGCCAGTTTTATTGCTTCTTTAATCAGAACAACAGTTTTCAACTGTGCTAACATAATTGCAAAAGGGTTTTCTAATGATGGATTAGCAAATACAACGTGCCATTGGAACACAGGAGTGATGGTTGCTGATAATGGGCCTCTGTACACCTATGTAGATATTTCATAAAAAAATGATCTGCTGTTTCCAGCTTCAATAGTCATTTACAACATGAACAATGTTTACACTGTATTTCTGATCCATTTTATGTTATTTTCAAATGGACAAAAAAAAGTGCTTTTCTTTCAAAAACAAGGACTTTTCTAAGTGACCCGAAACCTTTTGAACGGTATATTTGAGATTCTTTAAAGTAGCCACCGTTTGCCGTGATGACAGCTTTACACACTCTTGGCATTCTCTCAACCAGCTTCAAGAGTTAGGCACCTGGAATGCATTTCAATTAACAGGTGTGCTTTGTTAAAAGTTAATTTGTGGAATTTCTTTCCTTCTTAATGTGACTGAGCCAATCAGTTGAGTTGCAACATGGTAGGTGTGGTATACAAAATATAGACCTATTTGGTAAAAGACCAAGTCCATATTATGGCAAGAGAAACGACAGTCCATCATTACTTTAAGACATGAAGGTCAGTCAATCCAGAAAATTTCAAGAACTATGAAAGTTTCTTCAAGTGCAGTCGCAAAAACCATCAAGCACTTTGATGAAACTGGCTCTCATGAGGACCGACACAGGAAAGGAAGACCCAGAGTTTCCTCTGCTGCAGAGGATAAGTTCATTAGAGTTACCAGCCTCAGATGGCAGCCCAAATAAACGCTTCACAGAGTTCAAGTAACAGACACATCTCAACATCAACTGTTCAGAGGAGACTGTGTGAATCAGGCCTTCATGGTGAAATTGCTGCAAAGAAACCACGACTAAAGGACACCAATAGGAAGAAGAGACTTGCTTGGGCAAAGAAACACGAGCAATGGACATTAGACTGGTGTAAATCTGTCCTTTGGTCTGGTGTCCAAATGTGCAATTTTTTGGATTCAACCGCCGTGTCTTTGTGAGATGCAGAGTAGGTGAACAGAGGATCTCGGTATGTGTAGTTCCCACCGTGAAGCATGGAGGAGGACGTGTGGTGGTGCTTTGCTGGTGACAGTGTCTGTGATTTATTTAGATTTCAAGGCACACTTAACAAGAAGTTAATCTTTAACCCGATGTATAACACTTGCATGTTTTATTAATTTTATAATGAGTATTTCTGTTTTTGAATTTGGCACTCTGCAATTTCACTGAATGTTGGCCAGGTGGGAAGCTAGCGTCCCACGTACCCTAATGAGGTTAACCAGCATGGCTACCACAGCATTCTGCAGAGGTACGCCATCCCATCTGGTTTACGCTTAGTGGGACTATCATTTGTTTTTCAACAGGACAATGACCCAACACACTTCCAGGCTGTGTAAGGGCTATTTCACCAAGAAGGAAAGTGATGGAATGCTGCATCAGATGACCTGGCCTCCACAATCAGCTGACGTCAACCCAATTGAGATGGTTTGGGATGAGTCGGACTGCTGAGTGAAGGAAAAGCAGCCAACAAGTGCTCAGCATCTGTGGACAATGCTTCAAGACTGTTGGAAAAGAACTCCAGGTAAGGTTGGTTGAGAGAATGCAAGGTAAAGGGCAAAGGGTGGCTACTTTGAAGAATCTCAAATATATTTTGATTTTTAACACTTTTTTGGTTACTACATGATTCCATATGTGTTATTTCATAGTGTTGATGTCTTCACTGTTATTCTACAATGTAGAAAATAGTAAAAATAAAGAAAAAACCTTGAAAGAGTAGGTGTGTCCAAATTTTTGACTGATACTGTTATAAACTGAACAAAAACATAAACGAAAAGTGTTGGTTCCATTTTTCATGAGTTGAAATAATCGATAACCAGAAATTCTCCAGAGGTATAAAAAAAATAGTATTTCTCTCAAATTCTGTGCACACATTTGTTTACATCCCTGTTAGTGAACATTTCTCCTTTGCCAAAATAATCCATCCACCTGACAGGTGGTGTGGCAAATTAAGAAGCTGATTAAACAGCATGATCATTACACAAGTGCACCTTGTGCTGGGGGCAATAAACCGCCACTCTAAAATGTGCAGTTTGGTCACACAACACAATGCCACAGATGTCTCAAGTTTTGAGGGAGCGTACAATTGGCATGTTGACTGCAGGAAGGTCCACCAGAGCTGTCGCCACAAAAATGTTGTTTTGGAGAATTTGGCATTTTACATCCAACTGGCCTCACAACCGCAGACCACAGGCCAGCCCAGGACCTCCACATCGGACTTCTTCAACTGGGGGATCGTGGGTAAAACAGTATGAAAACATTATTAATGTGACCAGTGACCAGTGTTCAACAACTGGAGAGAGCAAAGCAGTCTCTAAGGTTCAGGGTACTGGCTGGAGGCCGGCTTGTGGTGGCTGTTTAACAGTCTGATGGCCTGGAGATAGAAGCTGTTAATCAGTCTCTTGGTCCCAGTTCTGATGCACCTGTACTACCTCTGTCTTCTAGACGGTAGTGGGGTGAACAAGCCACACTCCAATCCTCAAGTATCAAATCACACTTGAAGTGGGTGGAGAGATAGCAAGAACGGAAATACAAAGACACCCCCCCCCCCCCCCCCACGACCCCCCTCCCATAATTTGATGAGTTAATGTGATCCTCTAAAGTCCTGCTTTCAAAATGATTAAGTGGGTGATTTCTGAAAATGTGGGACTTGAAAGCAGCAAATCCTTAGCCATTTGATAGGCTACTTCCCATTATAGTCTCATGAATTAAGAATAGGAGGCCAAGGTTTTTATTTCACTACTAGTTGATTCTCCCTCAGTGTTCCTAACACTTGTCAGGAAAGGCAGAGTTCAAATGCAGACATACAGGGCTACTTCTGGTATGACAACACTACTATAGTAATCACACTTCTGGTATGACAACGCTACTATAATAATCAGACTTCTGGTATGACAACGTTACTATAGTAATCACACTACTGGTATGACAACGCTACTATAATAATCAGACTTCTGGTATGACAACGCTACTATAGTAATCACACTTCTGGTATGACAACGTTACTATAATAATCAGACTTCTGGTATGACAACGCTACTATAATAAATCACACTTCTGGTAGGACAACACTACTATAGTAATCACACTTCTGGTATGACAACGTTACTATAATAATCAGACTTCTGGTATGACAACACTACTATAGTAATCAGACTTCTGGTATGACAACGCTACTATAATAAATCACACTTCTGGTATGACAGCGCTACTATAGTAATCACACTTCTGGTATGACAACGCTACTATAATAATCAGACTTCTGGTATGACAACGTCACTATAGTAATCACACTACTGGTATGACAACGCTACTATAATAATCACACTTCTGGTATGACAACGCTACTATAGTAATCACACTTCTGGTATGACAACGCTACTATAATAATCAGACTTCTGGTATGACAATGCTACTATAGTAATCACACTACTGGTATGACAACGCTACTATAATAATCACACTACTGGTATGACAACGCTACTATAATAATCACACTACTGGTATGACAACGCTACTATAATAATCACACTTCTGGTATGACAACGCTACTATAGTAATCACACTACTGGTATGACAACGCTACTATAGTAATCACACTGCTTGTAAGTGAAAAACTAAGAATTAGATGTGCATGTAATGCCAACCACTGCCTTGTCCCTAAGCTCACTTTCAGAAACACAGCTCCATTTCACTGCCACTGTAGTCAGCCTTCAGCTGACAGCAAATATAATCAAAGTTTGTGGTCTCTCTCTCTCATTCAATGGCCTTTGGAAACATGTTCGTTCTCTCTCTCTCTCTCTCTCTCTCTCTCTCTCTCTCTCTCTCTCTCTCTCTCTCTGAATTGAGTTCTTCGGTGGCAATCTCCAATTACCTTGCTGCGTGTGAGTGTTCACTGCACTGGAACTTTTCCATTTCATCATTACACCCCAAGCCAAGCGGCAGGCAGGCAGGCAGGGAGGGAGGGAGGGAGGCAGGGAGAGAGGCAGGGAGGGAGGGAGGGAGGGAGGCAGGGAGAGAGGGAGGGAGGCAGGCAGGGAGAGAGAGAGAGAGAGGCAGGGAGGCAGGCAGAGAGAGAAAGAGGCAGGCAGAGAGGGAGAGAGAGACAACTACAAAGCCAACCATGTCCTCCAGGCTCCACAGGGGGCCTTACAAGCTCCACACACACAGACAAACACAGACACAACAGGGGCCTTCCAAGCTCCAGCAGATTCCTGGATTTGTCTGCATGGAAAATATCAATTCCTTTACAAAGCACAGGTGCAGGGAGCTTTTAAAGCAACGTTCCCCAAACTTGGTCCTGGTCCTAAATAGTACCCCTCCCTCTCTTCCGCCATGTTCGGTTCAACTTTCTCCAAGCACGCATCTCAAATGGCACCCTATTCCCTATGTAGGCCCCTGATCAAAAGTAGTGCACCTCATAGGGAATAGGGTGCACAACAACATGCTGGAGAATGTCCTGCAGGGACAATAAAGTTTAAGGTCGTTTTACTGCAGACTGGTTTTATCTTCTTCACCTCTGTGTTTTTTAAAAGGTCATCACCTCTTTGGGCTGGATCTCACTGGTCCCCTATTAAGTGCACTACTTTTTGACCAGAGCCCTATGGGTAGTGCACTACTTTAGACCAGGGCCCTATGGGTAGTGCACTACTTTAGACCAGGGCCCTATGGGTAGTGCACTACTTTAGACCAGGGCCCTATGGGTAGTGCACTACTTTAGACCAGGGCCCTATGGGTAGTGCACTACTACATAGGGAATAGGGTGCCATTTGGAGAGAAAAAAATTGGCTTCAATTGCATTGTCTCCCTTATCTTGGACAACGGATTACGGGAGACGAGAACGAGGGAATCATTTGATCCAACTTCTATTCAAGTGGTCAATTCATCCACCGATCAATATTAATCAACGTGTGTTAGCACATCCCAAGACATCAGGCCTGTGTGTGTGTGTGTGTGTGTGTGTGTGTCTCAGCCAAGACTGATGTCTCAGGACTTAACCTGGGGTGAGGGCCTAAGGCAGTCAAGCTTTCTCTCCCTCCCAGCCAGAGATCTCATTGCAACATCCTGAAAATGATTCATCAACAGCTTTAGACAAGTCGGAGGTATAAAGCAGCCAGCAATCACACACACACACACACACACACACACAGACACACACACAGTGGCCGTGTCTGAATACCTGCCTCCTAAAGAGTAGGCCATTTGAGTATGGATAGTGCCTACTGGCCAACCCCCCCCAACAATACGATGGTATCACCTCCTATTGGCCAACCCCCCCAACAATACGATGGTATCACCTCCTACTGGCCAACCCCCCCAACAATACGATGGTATCACCTCCTACTGGCCAACCCCCCCCAACAATACGATGGTATCACCTCCTATTGGCCAACAATACGATGGTATCACCTCCTACTGGCCAACCCCCCCAACAATACGATGGTATCACCTCCTACTGGCCAACCCCCCCAACAATACGATGGTATCACCTCCTACTGGCCAACCCCCCCCAACAATACGATGGTATCACCTCCTATTGGTCAACAATACGATGGTATCACCTCCTACTGGCCAATCCCCCCAACAATACGATGGTATCACCTCCTAATGGCCAATCCCCAACAATACGATGGTATCACCTCCTATTGGCCAACCCCCCCCAACAATACGATGGTATCACCTCCTACTGGCCAATCCCCCCAACAATACGATGGTATCACCTCCTATTGGCCAACCCCCCCCCAACAATACGATGGTATCACCTCCTATTGGCCAACCCCCCCAACAATGCGATGGTATCACCTCCTATTGGCCAACCCCCCCAAACATACGATGGTATCACCTCCTATTGGCCAACCCCCCCAACAATACGATGGTATCACCTCCTATTGGCCAACCCCCCCAAACATACGATGGTATCACTTCCTACTGGTTTCTATTGGACAGTTTCGTTTGCTTCCATTTAAGAAACGTTTTTTCAACAGAAAATTCAGCCTAATGAATGCAGCCCCTGATCACAAACACAGTTCACGTTCATAGCAGCCACGTTGTATTCCTTCTAGCCTCAATGCACTCTCCTCCTATCACCTTTTCCATTTGTTTGTGGACTTCAAGGAAGAACACATCAGCTGTATGTGACCAGAATAAAAATAAAAAATGACAAATTAAAACTGTTCAACTATTGTCTTTCTTTCTCTTTGAGTCATCTACTCACCACATTTTATGCACTGCAGTGCTAGCTAGCTCTAGCGTATGCTTTCTAGATTCATCCTCTGCTCCTTTGATTGTGTGGACAAAATGTCAGGTCATGCAGCAAGAGCTCTGATTGTCATAATTACTATGTCCTCCAACCTATGTAAGTCTATGGAAGGGGGTGAGAACCATGAGCCTCCTAGGTTTTGTATTGAAGTCAATGTACCCAGAGGAGGACAGAAGCTAGCTGTCCTCCGACTACACCATGGTGCTACCCTACAGAGTGCTGTTGAGGCTACTGTAGACCTTCATTGCAAAACAGTGCGTTTTAATCAATTATTTTGTGATGTGAATATATTTAGTTTATCTAAAAAAGGATAACCTTTTCAATGTTAAACTATTTTATTATTATGAAATTCAATGAGGATGATGGTCCTCCCTTTCCTCCTCTGACACACACATAAACAGAACAGCTCCTCCAAGCACTGCGCTGCCAAAACGGCAGTCACGCCAGTCTAGATAAGACCAAGCAGTCACGCCAGTCTAGATAAGACCAAGCAGTCACACCAGTCTAGATAAGACCAAGCAGTCACGTGGGCCTCTTAGAAAGCCTCTTGGTGTGGTTGTTCAAATGACAACCTATAGACCCTGGTCTACAGTAGTCCACTACCCTGGTCAACAGTAGTCCACTACCCTATAGACCCTGGTCTACAGTAGTCCACTACCCTGGTCTACAGTAGTAAACTACCCTATAGACCCTGGTCAACAGTAGTCCACTACCCTGGTCTACAGTAGTCCACTACCCTATAGACCCTGGTCTACAGTAGTCCACTACCCTATAGACCCTGGTCTACAGTAGTCCACTACCCTGGTCAACATTAGTCCACTACCCTTGTCAACAGTAGTCCACTACCCTATAGACCCTGGTCAACAGTAGTCCACTACTCTATAGACCTGGTCAACAGTAGTCCACTACCCTGGTCTACAGTAGTCCACTACCCTATAGACCCTGGTCTACAGTAGTCCACTACCCTGGTCAACAGTAGTCCACTACCCTGGTCAACAGTAGTCCACTACCCTATAGACCCTGGTTAACAGTAGTCCACTACCCTATAGACCCTGGTCTACAGTAGTCCACTACCCTGGTCAACAGTAGTCCACTACCCTGGTCAACAGTAGTCCACTACCCTGGTCAACAGTAGTCCACTACCCTATAGACCCTGGTCTACCGTAGTCCACTACCCTCTCAGGACTGTTTGACTGTTGAACATGGGGTTACCTCTTGTCAGCTTGTCATAGGCCATGTGTCTGTCGTCCCCCTCCCCCACCAAGCAAAATCTGAAAAAGGAAACAATTGTCCCAAGGGAAATCACCACTCAGGGAAACTCAAGAGGGTTCTACGGGAAGAGGTATAGCAGACTTCAAACTGTTCTCATGCTTAAGTGTTTATCATCAAGGACCTAGGTTAAAGAGACTACATGTGTTGAAGACAGCTTCTCCTTGTCAGTGGAGGTGTGTGTGTGTGTGTGTGTGTGTGTGTGTGTGTGTGTGTGTGTGTGTGTGTGTGTGTGTAGAACATGTTAAATGCTGTCAGCCTCATTTAGCGGTCTGGTCACTGAATATTCATGATCTCTGATCTCGCTGCCTTCCTTAACGGTGTCAGTCGGCCATGCACACTTACTAAATGGCAGCTAGCAGCCAGAACACACACACACACACACACACACGCTTGTTTTACTATCCTTCTGGAGACCTATAATTGATTTCCATTCAAAATCCTATTTTTACCTAATCCTCAACCCTTACATTAATCTCAAACCCCTAAATTGTAACCCTAAACCCCACAAGGGAGAATGTCCCTTGTTTTACTATCCTTGTGGGGATATCATGTAACACGTGGATAGTTATAGAAGTGCGCACACACACACACACACACACACACACACACAAAGCCAAGAAGGCAAACACAGCAGAAGTAATATGTCAGTGGTTTCTTAGGTGGGTCGTTCTTGAATTACAGTGGCAGGGCAAAAAAAGGAACTTCATTTTTGTTGATTTAGTTATTTAAATGTATTTTTCGGGATACATATTCCCATTCTAAATCAACTAATATGGCAGATTAAAGCCACCAGTAAGAGTAGTAACGCCAATGAAGGTAACAACAATGAAGGTAACAACAATGATGGTAACAACAATGATGGTAACAACAATGATGGTAACACCAATGATGGTAACACCAATGATAGTAACAACAATGATAGTAACAACAATGATAGTAACGCCAATGATAGTAACAACAATGATAGTAACAACAATGATAGTAACGCCAATGAAGGTAACAACAATGAAGGTAACAACAATGAAGGTAACAACAATGATGGTAACAACAATGATAGTAACACCAATGATAGTAACAACAATGATAGTAACAACAATGATAGTAACGCCAATGAAGGTAACAACAATGAAGGTAACAACAATGAAGGTAACAACAATGATGGTAACAACAATGATGGTAACAACAATGATGGTAACAACAATGATGGTAACGCCAATGAAGGTAACAACAATGAAGGTAACAACAATGAAGGTAACAACAATGATGGTAACGCCAATGATGGTAACAACAATGAAGGTAACAACAATGAAGGTAACAACAATGATGGTAACAACAATGATGGTAACAACAATGATGGTAACAACAATGATGGTAACGCCAATGAAGGTAACAACAATGAAGGTAACAACAATGAAGGTAACAACAATGATGGTAACGCCAATGATGGTAACAACAATGATGGTAACAACAATGATGGTAACAACAATGATGGTAACACCAATGATGGTAACACCAATGATAGTAACAACAATGATAGTAACAACAATGATAGTAACGCCAATGATAGTAACAACAATGATAGTAACAACAATGATAGTAACGCCAATGAAGGTAACAACAATGAAGGTAACAACAATGAAGGTAACAACAATGATGGTAACAACAATGATAGTAACACCAATGATAGTAACAACAATGATAGTAACAACAATGATAGTAACGCCAATGAAGGTAACAACAATGAAGGTAACAACAATGAAGGTAACAACAATGATGGTAACAACAATGATGGTAACAACAATGATGGTAACAACAATGATGGTAACGCCAATGAAGGTAACAACAATGAAGGTAACAACAATGAAGGTAACAACAATGATGGTAACGCCAATGATGGTAACAACAATGAAGGTAACAACAATGAAGGTAACAACAATGATGGTAACAACAATGATGGTAACAACAATGATGGTAACAACAATGATGGTAACGCCAATGAAGGTAACAACAATGAAGGTAACAACAATGAAGGTAACAACAATGATGGTAACGCCAATGATGGTAACAACAATGATGGTAACAACAATGATGGTAACAACAATGATGGTAACGCCAATGAAGGTAACAACAATGAAGGTAACAACAATGAAGGTAACAACAATGATGGTAACAACAATGATGGTAACGCCAATGATGGTAACAACAATGATGGTAACGCCAATGAAGGTAACAACAATGAAGGTAACAACAATGAAGGTAACAACAATGATGGTAACGCCAATGATGGTAACAACAATGATGGTAACACCAATGAAGGTAACAACAATGATGGTAACAACAATGATGGTAACAACAATGATGGTAACGCCAATGAAGGTAACACCAATGATGGTAACGCCAATGAAGGTAACAACAATGATGGTAACACCAATGATGGTAACGCCAATGAAGGTAACAACAATGAAGGTAACAACAATGATGGTAACGCCAATGATGGTAACGCCAATGATGTTAACGCCAATGATAGTAACAACAATGAGAAATCTTAGGTAAATTAGGATTATGTGAAATGAAGGCCACAAATGCTCAAATCGGAGGTCATCAAATCCTTTAAAAAAATTATTTAGTGACCATATTAAAGCATGTTGCTCACAATGTTATTTCCCTTCATTTAAATTGACACCAAAAGTGACACTTTGAATTTAGAAAATAAATAAATCATAATAAATCAACGGAATTCGATTTATAACAAACAGAAAGGTTGGGAGGTTAGCATTTTATATCATAATCACAAGACATGCTAACCTCTCACCATTACAATAACAAGGGAGGTTAGCATTTTATATCATACACCCAAGACATGCTAACCTCTCACCATTACAATAACAAGGGAGGTTAGCATTTTATATCATACCTCCAAGACATGCTAACCTCTCACCATTACAATAACAAGGGAGGTTAGCATTTTATATCATACCTCCAAGACATGCTAACCTCTCACCATTACAATAACAGGGGATGTTAGCATTTCATATCATATCTCCAAGACATGCTAACCTCTCACCATTACAATAACAAGGGAGGTTAGCATTTTATATCATACCTCCAAGACATGCTAACCTCTCACCATTACAATAACAGGGGATGTTAGCATTTCATATCATTTCTCCAAGACATGCTAACCTCTCACCATTACAATAACAAGGGAGGTTAGCATTTTATATCATACACCCAAGACATGCTAACCTCTCACCATTACAATAACAGGGGAGGTTAGTGTTATTGGAGGGGGGGTTTGATATTTATGCATCTGTAACAGGGAGAAAAAGGTCAATATTGACCCACTGATAGTCACCTCTGTTATCCCCACGACAACCATCTGCCCTATGATGTTACAGGAGTAACACTAGGGCACACACAAAGACAAACACAAAAGCTCTGTCTCTACCCAGCTGCAGCCTCAGTCCCAGGAGAACTTAGTGCTGCAGCCTCAGTCCCAGGAGAACTTAGTGCTGCAGCCTCAGTCCCAGGAGAACTTAGTGCTGCAGCCTCAGTCCCAGTTAGTGCTGCAGCCTCAGTCCCAGGAGAACTTAGTGCTGCAGCCTCAGTCCCAGGAGAACTTAGTGCTGCAGCCTCAGTCCCAGGAGAACTTAGTGCTGCAGCCTCAGTCCCAGGAGAACTTAGTGCTGCAGCCTCAGTCCCAGGAGAACTTAGTGTGACTAGGACATGAACCATACAACAACGCCAGCGTCACCCAGAAACCACCTGGCTGAAACCCCCCCCCCACCGTCTGACTGACTGAAGAGAGGTTGTGTTGTGTGCCACTACTACTAATCAATGAGGCGGTGCGAAGCCTCGCTCACACACAGTCGTACACCCACACACACACACACACACAGTCACACATACAGACATGAACAAGGGCAACACACACACAGTTATTTATTTTGTTGCTCCTTTGCACCCCAGTATCTCTACTTGACCATTTATCATCTGCACATCTATCACTCCAGTGTTTAATTGCTAAATTGTAATTATTTCACCACTATGGCCTATTTATTGCCTTTTTATTTATTTATTTCACCTTTATTTAACCAGGTAGGCTAGTTGAGAACACCTTTATTTAACCAGGGAGGCTAGTTGAGAACACCTTTATTTAACCAGGTAGGCTAGTTGAGAACACCTTTATTTAACCAGGGAGGCTAGTTGAGAACACCTTTATTTAACCAGGTAGGCTAGTTGAGAACACCTTTATTTAACCAGGTAGGCTAGTTGAGAACACCTTTATTTAACCAGGTAGGCTAGTTGAGAACAAGTTCTCATTTACAACTGCGACCTGGCCAAGATAAAGCATAGCAGTGTGAACAGACAACACAGAGTTACACATGGAATAAACAATTAACAAGTCAATAACACAGTAGAAAAAAAAGAGAGTCTATATACATTGTGTGCAAAAGGCATGAGGAGGTAGGCGAATAATGACAATTTTGCAGATTAACACTGGAGTGATAAATGATCAGATGGTCATGTACAGGTATTGGAGTGCAAAAGAGCAGAAAAGTATATAAATATAAACAGTATGGGGATGAGGTAGGTAAAATTGGGTAGGCTATTTACCGATAGACTATGTACAGCTGCAGCGCTCGGTTAGCTGCTCAGATAGCAGATGTTTAAAGTTGTTGTGGGAGATAAAAGTCTCCAACTTCAGAGATTTTTGCAATTCGTTCCAGTCACAGGCAGCAGAGAACTGGAAGGAAAGGCGGCCAAATGAGGTGTTGGCTTTAGGGATGAACACCTGCTGGAGCGCGTTCTACGGGTGGGTGTTGCCATGGTGACCAGTGAACTGAGATAAGGCGGAGCTTTACCTCCCTAATCTCACCTCATTTGCTCACATCGTATATAGACTTATTTTTCTACTGTATTATTGACTGTATGTTTGTTTTACTCCATGTGTAACTCTGTGTCGTTGTATGTGTCGAACTGCTTTGCATTGTCTTGGCCAGGTCGCAATTGTAAATGAGAACTTGTTCTCAACGGGTCTACCTGGTTAAATAAAGGTGTTCTCAACTAGCCTACCTGGTTAAATAAAGGTGTTCTCAACTAGCCTACCTGGTTAAATAAAGGTGTTCTCAACTAGCCTCCCTGGTTAAATAAAGGTGTTCTCAACTAGCCTACCTGGTTAAATAAAGGTTAAATAAATAAATAAATCAATAAATAAATAAACAAATAAATAAACACGAGTCTCCTCTAGAGAAGGAGCGATAATCGGTCGGGACGATAATTGACCTCTGGGTGCATCTTGTTACCAAGGTGCATATAGTTCAAATCAAATCTAAGTTTATTTGTCGAATAACAACAGTGAAATGCTGACTTACAGGTTCTAACCAATAAAACAACAGTACTTACAGGTTCTAACCAATAAAACAACAGTACTTACAGGTTCTAAACCAATAAAACAACAGTACTTACAGGTTCTAACCAATAAAACAACAGTACTTACAGGTTCTAACCAATAAAACAACAGTACTTACAGGTTCTAACCAATAAAACAACAGTACTTACAGGTTCTAAACCAATAAAACAACAGTACTTACAGGTTCTAACCAATAAAACAACAGTACTTACAGGTTCTAACCAATAAAACAACAGTACTTACAGGTTCTAACCAATAAAACAACAGTACTTACAGGTTCTACCCAATAAAACAACAGTACTTACAGGTTCTAACCAATAAAACAACAGTACTTACAGGTTCTAACCAATGAAACAACAGTACTTACAGGTTCTAACCAATAGTGCAAAAAAGGTGTTAGGTGAACAATAAAGTAAGTAAAGAAATAAAACAACAGTAAAAAGACAGTCTATATACAGTAGAGAGGCTATATACAGTAGAGAGGCTATATACAGTAGAGAGGCTGTATACAGTAGAGAGGCTATATACAGTAGAGAGGCTATATACAGTAGAGAAGCTATATACAGTAGAGAGGCTATATACAGTAGAGGGGCTATATACAGTAGAGAGACTATATACAGTAGAGAGGCTATTTACAGTAGAGAAGCTATATACAGTAGAGAGGCTATATACAGTAGAGGGGCTATATACAGTAGAGAGGCTATATACAGTAGAGAGGCTATATACAGTAGAGAAGCTATAGACAGTAGAGGGGCTATATACAGTAGAGGGGCTATATACAGTAGAGGGGCTACATACAGTAGAGAGGCTATATACAGTAGCGAGGCTATATACAGTAGAGAGGTTATATACAGTAGAGAGGCTATATACAGTAGAGAGGTTATATACAGTAGAGAGGCTATATACAGTAGAGAGGTTATATACAGTAGAGAGGCTATATACAGTAGCGAGGCTATATACAGTAGAGAGGTTATATACAGTAGAGAGGCTATATACAGTAGAGAGGTTATATACAGTAGAGAGGCTATATACAGTAGAGAGGTTATATACAGTAGAGAGGCTATATACAGTAGCGAGGCTATATACAGACACCGGTTAGTCGGGCTGATTGAGGTAGTATGTACATGTAGATATGGTTAAAGTGACTATGCATATATGATGAACAGAGAGTAGCAGCAGCGTAAAAGAGGGGTTGCTGAAGATCACCTGAATAATGACACACGGCTACAAACATATTGAAAGTGTTCAAAAATGTACTGTTCAGCAAAACGATGTTCATATAGAGGCTACAACACTTCCTCCTCTCGGGACACAAAACAGGATACTAGTAGCTCGCTAGCAAATAAGTTACATTCAGTCAGAGAAAGCTAATTATGCTAGCGATCTCACAGCTAAAGCTAACGTCAGTTCACTTCACTACCCAATTTGATTTGTTTATAATATGCAAACCATAACGCAAAAACAATTTGAATGTATCCCAAAAAAAAATGTTTATTTGGTTAAATGACTAGTTTCTCTTTCTTGACGAACTGTTGCATGTGAGAGCAGAGCGTCTTGACTGGTGAGCGCCAGTCTTAACCTATAACAGTCTGAGCCCTGTCTAAGCTTTGGAGGGGGGAAGGGGTTGTACTAAGCTATTTGGAATTGTTTTAAGAAGGTCATATTAAGGATCAGTTTGCTATTTAATTTTGAATTTTAAGACCACTTGAAGAATCAAATAAAATATATATTACCAGTCAATAGTTTGGACACCTACTCATTCAAGGGGTTCTTTATTTTTACTATGTTCTACATTGTATAATAATAAGTGAAGACATCACAACTATGAAACAACACATATGGAATCATGTAGTAACCAAAAAAGTGTTAAAAGTTGATGACAGGTTGCTTCTGCTCTGGCCTGTGCTCTGCTTTGCCCTGTGCTCTGCTTTGCCCTGCGCTCTGCCCTGCGCTCTGCCCTGCGCTCTGCGCTCTGCCCTGCGCTCTGCCCTGAGCTCTGCTCTGCGATCTGCTCTGCGCTCTGCCCTGCTCGCTGCACTCTTCTCTGCGCTCTGCATTCTGCCCTGCACTCTGCCCTGCGCTCTGCCCTGCGCTCTGCCCTGCGCTCTGCTCTACGCTCTGCACTCTGCCCTGCACTCTGCCCTGCACTCTGCCCTGCTCGCTGCACTCTGCCCTGCGCTCTGCGCTGCTCGCTGCACTCTGCCTCCTGAAAAGCTGGTCGGTCGTCGGTCGGTCTGCCAGCTCACTGCTGATGGCTCCGTCTGTGTCCCAAATGGAAATCCCTTCTGTTTGCACACATACAAACCCTCCATTGTTGCACAGCAGAGTGAAAACTGCCCTTTGGACCTTTCAGGGCCGCGGAGAAGTAGCCTTTGTCGGTGTCCCAAACGGCACCGTATTCTAGGGCCCTGATCAATAGTAGTGCACTATGTAGGGAATAGGGTTCATTTGGGACACATCTGTTCTTGTGGTTCCCCCCGAGGGCAGCTAACCACTGCGTAATGAACCTGTTTGACAAAATTATTATATATTACTGCATTAAAGACAATAACAATTCAAGGAAACGCCAAGGTAGCGTCCGCAATGTCCGGGTCCATAGGGCTCTGGTCAAAAGTAGTGCACTATCTAGGAAATAGTATGCCATTTGGGACACGCTACAAGTGAAACATTTTCAAGCTGGACACTACGGTTTAATTGATGGTCATACTGTTGTGCATAGTGCTATTCTGTTACCACTAGACGAGCTGTCTGGCTGCTGAGAGACTAAACATTTTGAAATGCAGACGTTGCTATGCCACTTCTTAGAAACTAGAAGTATAACTATTAGAAATCTAAGATGTGTCAAATCAATTAAATCCAGCTCAGGACTCCAGCTGTGAATTTATATATAGAATCATCTAATGGTCTGTAGTGTAGAATCATCTAATGGTCTGTAGTATAGAATCATCTAATGGTCTGTAGTGTAGAATCATCTAATGGTCTGTAGTGTAGAATAATCTAATGGTCTGTAGTAGAATCATCTAATGGTCTGTAGTGTAGAATCATCTAATGGTCTGTAGTGTAGAATCATCTAATGGTCTGTAGTGTAGAATCATCTAATGGTCTGTAGTATAGAATCATCTAATGGTCTGTAGTATAGAATCATCTAATGGTCTGTAGTATAGAATCATCTAATGGTCTGTAGTGTAGAATCATCTAATGGTCTGTAGTATAGAATCATCTAATGGTCTGTAGTATAGAATCATCTAATGGTCTGTAGTATAGAATCATCTAATGGTATGTAGTATAGAATCATCTAATGGTCTGTAGTGTAGAATCATCTAATGGTCTGTAGTATAGAATCATCTAATGGTCTGTAGTGTAGAATCATCTAATGGTCTGTAGTATAGAATCATCTAATGGTCTGTAGTATAGAATCATCTAATGGTCTGTAGTATAGAATCATCTAATGGTCTGTAGTGTAGAATCATCTAATGGTCTGTAGTATAGAATCATCTAATTGTCAACCTCTTGAGTTAAAATATTTACAGTCTATGTAAATAAGACAATTGACCTGGTAAAATAAATGTAAAAAAAAGTTCAAATAAATAAATACATTCACTGTATAATTTTATTCTGGCTGCCTAGCAACAATGAAACTAGGAAGTAGCAGGATAATGCTGCTATGAATGTAATCGTCCACCTTACAGTAGTGATAAACATACCAGTGAACAGTCAAGTTCGTCAGTACAGTCATATCTAGCGCTAGGCTATCTGACTCTGGCTAATGCGAGAGGATTCCACCTCTACCTGTTTTGGCCGGACAACTCCATTAGCTAAAATGGATGTGTATTGAATAGATGTTTCCACTCCACAATTTGGTCAATCAGCCAAACGGATGAAGTACATCAAATCCATTTTGCTGAGTGCATTGAGCAACTGTCAGAATTAAACATGATCAATTCATCAGCCAGCACTGTTGCTCTACGTCCTGAACCCTGAATGGCCCCCTATTCCCTACATAGTGCACTACTTTTGACCACAGACTATGGGGCCCCTGGTCAAATGTAGTGCACTAACTAGGGAATAGTATGCCTTTTGGGACGCGAACCGAGACTTCTCGAAGCGGCTGAAGAACATGCTGCTTACCCTGCAGAAACAGGCCGAGAAAACGTAAAGAACGTGTCCAGGGCATTAAATTAGGTCACTGGTCTGACACAAACTACATACAGTTGAAGTCTGAAGTTTACATAAGCCTCAGCCAATTCCTTACATTTAATCAGAGTAAACATTCTGTTGTCTTAAGTCAGTTTGGATCACCACTTTTTTTAAAGAATGTCAAATGTAGTAGAACAAATGATTTATTTCAGCTTTTATTTCTTCCATCACATTCCCAGTATTTGGTAGCATTGCCTGTAAATTGTTTAACTTGGGTCAAACGTTTTTGGGTAGCCGTCTACAAGCTTCCCACAATTAGTTGGGTGAATTATGGCCCATTCCTCCTGACAGAGCTGGTGTAACTGAGTCAGGTTTGTAGGCCTCCTTGCTCGCACACGCTTTGTCAGTTCTACCCACAAATGTTCTATAGGATTGAGGTCAGGGCTTTGTGATGGCCACTCTAATACCTTGACTTTGTTGTCCTTAAGCCATTTTGCCATAACTTTGGAGGTATGCTGGGGGTCATTGTCCATTTGGAAGACCCATTTGTGACCAAGCTTTAACTTCCTGACTGATGTCTTGAATGTTGCTTCAATATATACACATAATTTTCCTACCTCATGATGCCATCTATTTTGTGAAATGCACCAGTTCCTCCTGCAGCAAAGCACCCCCACAACGTGATGCTGCCACCCCTGTGCTTCACGGTTGGGATGGTGTTCTTCGGCTTGCAAGCCTCCCCCTTTTTCCTCCAAACATAACAATGTTCATTAAGGCCAAACAGTTCTATTTTTGTTTCATCAGACCAGAGGACATTTCTCCAAAAAGTACAATCTGTCCCCATGTGCAGTTGCAAGCCGTAGTCTGGCTTTTTTTATGGCGGTTTTGGAGCAGTGGCTTCTTCCTTGCTGAGAGGCTTTTCAGGTTATGTTGATGTAGGACTCATTTTACTGTGAATATACAGTAGATATTTCTGTACCTGATTCCTCCAGCATCTTCACAAGGTCCTTTGCTGTTGTTCTGGGATTGATTTGCACTTTTCGCACCAAAGTACTTTCATCTCTAGGAGACAGAATGCGTCTCCTACCTGAGCGGTATGATGGCTGCGTGGCCCCATGATGTTTGGCTGGTAGGGATATCCTTGTCTCATCGCACACTAGCGCCTCCTGTGGCGGGCCGGGCGCAGTGCACACTGACCAGGTCGCCAGGTGCACGGTGTTTCCTTCGACACATTGGTGCGGCTGGCTTCTGGGTTGGATGCGCGCAGTGTGGCTTGTGTTTCTGAGGACGCATGGCTCTCGACCTTCGTCTCTCCCGAGCCCGTACGGGAGTTGTAGCGATGAGAAAAGATAGTAACTACTAACAATTGGATACCACGAAATTGGTCTAAAAAAAATGTTAAAAGAAGGAATACATCCACAAGTACACCTCCAATTGACTCAAATGATGTCAATTAGCTTATCAGAAGCTTCCAAAACATCATTAACTGGAATTTTCCAAGCTGTTTAAAGTCAACTTAGTGTATGTAAACTTCTGACCCACTGGAATTGTGATACAGTGGGTGATAATTGTGATATATATTATAAACATTGATCAAATTAAATCAACTGAATTATAGTCATTGCATAAGTATTCAGCTCTCTGAGTCAATGGACATTAGAAACACCATTAGCAGCAATTACAGCTGTGAGTCTTCTTGGGTAAGTCTCTAAGAGTCATTACAGCTGTGAGTCTTCTTGGGTAAGTCTCTAAGAGTCATGACAGCTGTGAGTCTTCTTGGGTAAGTTTATAAGAGTCATTACAGCTGTGAGTCTTCTTGGGTAAGTCTATAAGAGTCATTACAGCTGTGAGTCTTCTTGGGTAAGTCTATAAGAGTCATTACAGCTGTGAGTCTTATTGGGTAAGTCTCTAAGAGTCATTACAGCTGTGAGTCTTCTTGGGTAAGTCTATAAGAGTCATTACAGCTGTGAGTCTTCTTGGGTAAGTCTCTAAGAGTGATTACAGCTGTGAGTCTTCTTGGGTAAGTCTATAAGAGTCAATACAGCTGTGAGTCTTATTGGGTAAGTCTATAAGAGTCATTGCAGCTGTGAGTCTTCTTGGGTAAGTCTATAAGAGTCATTACAACTGTGAGTCTTCTTGGGGAGGTCTATACGAGTCATTACAGCTGTGAGTCTTCTTGGGTAAGTCTATAAGATCGTTCCACACCTGGATTCTGCAATATTAACTCATTATTCTTTTCAGAAATATTCAAGCTTTTCATAAGTCTTTAAAAATGTTAGGGATTATGGCTAGACACCAATTTGCAGGTCTTGCCATAGTTTTTCAAGCAGATTTAAGTCAAAACTGTAACTTGGCCACTCAGGAAAGAATTCATCCCAGCCATGAAAGCTGCCAGAGCACGTGGGGACATTGCTTACATCCGCTATGACAGGCTCATTGTCCACCCTCCCTCCCAGAAGCCTGGAAGAGATGAGAGAGAAAAGCCTATGGGTTAGTAGCTTCAACCCCCGCAGTGCACACACACACACACACACACACACACACACACACACACACACACACACACACACACACACACACACACACACACACACACACACACACACACACACACACACACACACACACACAAACACACACACACACACACCGGCTGAATGAATGTATATTTTTTTCTCTGACTTCATTTGCTCTTTTCCATATTATGTCTATCTCTGATCAGCTACCCAGGAAAGGGCTGAAAATAGCCCATATTAATATATGTAGCCTCAGAACTTCAGCTCATAGGCCTCCTGAGTGGCACCGTGGGCTAAGACACTGCATCGCAGCTGTGTCACTCGAGATTCTGGGTTCGGGTCCAGGCTCTGCCATGTTTCTCATGGGTCTGAGAGTCCTTCAGGTACCTTTTTGGCAAACACCAAGCGGGCTGTCATGTGCATTTCACTGAGGAGTGGCTTCCGTCTGGCCACAATACCATAAAGGTCTGGAGTGGCATGCTGCAGAGATGGTTGTTCTTCTGGAAGGTTCTCCCATCTCCACAGAGGAACTCTGGAACTCTGTCAGAGTGACCACGGGGTTCTTGGTCACCTCCCTATTCCCTATATAGTGCACTACTGTTGACCAGAACCCATGCACCCTATTCCCTATATAGTGCACTACTGTTGACCAGAACCCATGCACCCTATTCCCTATATAGTGCACTACTGTTGACCAGAACCCATGCACCCTATTCCCTATATAGTGCACTACTGTTGACCAGGGGCTATAGTCATCATCTATGAAATACAGTACATCTCAGAGAGGTTTGCCAATACAGAATAGTGACATCGATTCATTAACAATGCAACCGTATTCCTTCCTGAGGGGACATACTTGTTTTACAGTCGTCAACAACAACCAAAACCACACATTGACATAAATACACTATTTTATAAATATTTATTTTTCTCTCTCAGTGGACCATTAATATCAGCAATGCAAAACATTCAACATCAGCAAAACAAACAAGTCCTCGATTTTTCTGCTTATTAAAAAAAAAACATATTGTAGATTAGAACAAGTTTAGTGTGTGGTTTGTCCTGTTAGCTAAACAAGGCCAATGTGTTCTATTCTGCAATAAGAAAACACAAAAAAGGACATTTGAATAAAGCTACATGTGATTCGCTTACAAATGGAGCTGTGTCATTTACATAGAGGCCATTTCAAACCCAGGAACAGGGGACAATTTTTTTGACAGAAAATAGTTTCTGTTAACAGTTTGTTATGAGGACAAACCCAACACAGTGAGGATAACCATTTTCATCTTAGTACAAAAAAAATATATATCAGTGACTTGATTCGATTTTCAAGTTCAAAAAATATTTCTGATTTGATTAGATTTTATTGTAGTTCAGTAGAGAAGTGCCTCCGGAAAAAAATACCATGTTGTTGAATGGCCATTTATTTATCTAACGATTACGAAACATCTTTATGGAGGAAGATGAGGTGTGAAAACATTAAGGAGATTTACTGAGGATATCTATTATTATGTCGTAAAAAAAAGAATTAAAAAAAAAAAAAAAAGGCTATTTTAGTCCATTGGAGAATTGATGTCAACATCAGAAAGATTAAGTTTGAAAACTGTGTGGTGTAAGTTATCTTGCTGTCGCAAGAACAGAGATATTCTCAATGGGTTCTTTGATCCCAGAAGCAAAAACAACAAAAAACATTTTTTTTAAAGGTTCTGAGAATCAACTGAGAACCATTTATCTGGAGGAATTCGTCCCCCAAACTCTTGGATGGTTGCCCGTTCCTTTGAAGAAGAGAGAGAGTTATTTCCTCTGCCCTCAAAGCCAACACTGCGTGTACCATAACATCACCCCTGTTAATTCCCTCTGCCTTCACATTCATTCATACTTAGAAGACGACCAGCGCCCAGGGGCTAATGTCTTCCAGCGCCCAGGGGCTAATGTCTTCCAGCGCCCAGGGGCTAATGTCTTCCAGCGCCCAGGGGCTAATGTCTTCCAGCGCCCAGGGGCTAATGTCTTCCACCACCCAGGGGCTAATGTCTTCCACCACCCAGGGGCTGATGTCTTCCACCACCCAGGGGCTAATGTCTTCCACCACCCAGGGGCTAATGTCTTCCACCACCCAGGGGCTAATGTCCTCCACCACCCAGGGGCAAATGTCTTCCACCACCCAGGGGCTAATATCTTCCACCACCCAGGGGCTAATGTCTTCCACCGCCCAGGGGCTAATGTCTTCCACCGCCCAGGGGCTAATGTCTTCCACCGCCCAGGGGCTAATGTCTTCCACCGCCCAGGGGCTAATGTCCTCCACCGCCCAGGGGCTAATGTCTTCCACCGCCCACCGCCCAGGGGCTAATATCTTCCACTGCCCACCGCCCAGGGGCTAATGTCCTCCACCGCCCAGGGGCTAATGTCTTCCACCGCCATGGGGCTAATGTCTTCCACCAGCCAGGGGCTAATGTCTTCCACCGCCCACCGCCCAGGGGCTAATGTCTTCCACCGCCCAGGGGCTAATATCTTCCACCGCCCAGCGCACAGGGGCTAATGTCTTCCACCGCCCAGGGGCTAATGTCTTCCACCGCCCAGGGGCTAATGTCCTCCACCGCCCAGGGGCTAATGTCTTCCACCGCCCACCGCCCAGGGGCTAATGTCCTCCACCGCCCAGGGGCTAATGTCCTCCACCGCCCAGGGGCTAATGTCTTCCACCGCCCAGGGGCTAATGTCCTCCACCGCCCATGGGCTAATGTCTTCCACTGCCCACCGCCCAGGGGGTAATGTCCTCCATCGCCCAGGGGCTAATGTCCTCCACCGCCCAGGGGCTAATGTCCTCCACCGCCCAGGGGCTAATGTCCTCCACCGCCCAGGGGCTAATGTCCTCCACCGCCCAGGGGCTAATGTCCTCCACCGCCCAGGGGCTAATGTCCTCCACCGCCCAGGGGCTAATGTCCTCCACCGCCCAGGGGCTAATGTCCTCCACCGCCCAGGGGCTAATGTCCTCCACCGCCCAGGGGCTAATGTCTTCCACCACCCAGGGGCTAATGTCTTCCACCACCCAGAGTCTAATGTCTTCCCAGCCAGCGTGTCAAAAAGAAAGGAACACAACCCAGTGATCATCAGACAAAACAAAGTAGTTCCTTCTCTCCGTCTCTGTAGTTCTCTCTCTCCGTCTCAGCAGTCCTTTAAGCTCCTAACAAGGGCTTTAATCCTCTAATGATCGACAACGGGACGAGTCAAACACATTTACTGTGACAGATTGAAAGGATCCTAACATAAATATAATTACAAGTCACTCACGTGATCCCCAACCTCATTTACCCCTCCCTCCATTCCCTTCCTCCCTCCCACTCATTCACTTCCCTCTCATCCCTCCCTCCCTCCCTCTTTCCCCCTCACTCACTCACTCCCTCCCTCCCTGCCTTCCTTCCTTTCCCCCTCACTCACTCACTCCCTCCCTCCCTGCCTTCCTCTTTCCCCCTCACTCACTCCCTCCCTCCCTCCCTGCCTTCCTCTCTCCCCCTCACTCACTCCCTCCCTTCCTCGCTTCCCCCCCCCCCTCCCTCCCTAAGAACTGCATGCTAGGCCTAGCCTAACACAAAGGGGATAAGCTATGCTCTGCAGCTTCCAGTAATATGCTGCGTGTTCAATTTACTCATCAAGATCAAACCCTGTGCCAAGTCAACAAAGCAGGGCTAGATAAACCATTATGGGTGTGTTAGCTAGCAGTTAGCACCGCTTTAAAGTGGCAAAGCCTTATTAGCGAGGCACTTTACCTATATTAGGGCTTCTGTGTTAGCGTTAGCAGTTAAATGCTAGTTGTTGTGTACTGAAAGCTAGCTAACCAGTCCCAGGTTCTCTGTCCCAGTCCCAGGTTCTCCTGTCCTAGTCACAGGTTCTCTGTCCCAGTCACAGGTTCTCTGTCCCAGTCCCAGGTTCTCTGTCCCAGTCCCAGGTTCTGTGGCCTAGTCCCAGGTTCTCTGTCCTAGTCCCAGGTTCTCTGTCCTAGTCACAATCGAACCTAAGCTGTAAAACATTGGGAAGTGGAGTTCTCCTAGAGAGAGAACCAGCTGGCCCAACCCCCAGGCCAGTACAGATGACGTTTCACATTCCTCCTACCTTAGAAATAGAAAGAAAACACACTGGGGCTGTGTCCAAAATGACACCCTATTCCCTATACCGTGCACTACATTTGGCCAGAGCCCTGATCAAAGGTAGTGCACTAAATAGGGAATAGGGTGTCATTTGGGAAGCGACCTGGGCGAAGGAGGAACACATAATGAGAGACAGACTCATTTTGTTATTGAGACATTTCAAACTCCTAACGGTTTTTATCTAGATGAGAATGTTCCGTTCTTGCCTACCATCAGAGTATGTGAGAGAGAATGCAAGCTGGCATGTACTGTACATACCTCCATCTCTGGTGAGTACCATGTACTGTACATACCTCCATCTCTGGTGAGTACCATGTACTGTACATACCTCCATCTCTGGTGAGTACCATGTACTGTACATACCTCCATCTCTGGTGAGTACCATGTACTGTACATACCTCCATCTCTGGTGAGTACCATGTACTGTACATACATGAGAGAACATGATGGCGCCGACAGAGATGGTCGCCTCGCTCCAGGTCCTTAGGAAACTATGCAGTAATTCGTTTTTTATGTATTATTTCTTACATTGTTCAACCAGAAAATCTCAAGTGTTCTTACATACAGTCGGGAATATTGGATATAAAAGGGATGTCAACTAACCAACATTACCCCAGAGGCCGACCCAAAACAACGCGGTCGTCGCAGGAGAGGCAGAAGGAGCGGCCTATTGGTCAGACTCAGAAGGTGAGCACACCATCCACCGCTTCCGAGCGTATTACTCGCCAATGTCCAATCTCTAGACAACAATGTGGACGAAATTAGGGCACGAGTTGCCTTCCTGGGAGACGTCAGAGATTGTAACATTCTCTGTTTCACGGAAACATGGCTCACTCGGGATATGTTGTCAGAGTCGATACAGGTTTCTTCGCGCATCGCGCCGATAGAAACAAACACCTCTCTGGTAAGAAGAAGGGCTGGGGTGTATGCCTTATGATTAACGACTCATGGGGGAATCATAACAACATACAAGAACTCAAGTCCTTTAGTTCACCTGACTTAGAATTCCTTACAATCAAATGCCGACATCATTATCTACCAAGATAATTCTCTTTGATTACAGCCGTGTATATCCCTCTCAAGCAGATACAGTGGAGTTTGGAGTGTGACTGTTTGAGGTTGTGGACAGGTGTCTTTTATACTGATAACAAGTTCAAACAGGTGCCATTAATACAGGTAACGAGTGGAGGACAGAGGAGCCTCTTAAAAGAAGTTGTTACAGGTCTGTGAGAGCCAGAAATCTTGCTTGTTTGTAGGTGACCAAATACTTATTTTCCACCATAATTTGCAAATAAATTCATTACAAATCCTACAATGTGATTTTCTGGATTTTTTTCCCTCATTTTGTCTGTCATAGTTGAAGTGTACCTATGATGAAAATTACAGGCCTCTCTCATCTTTTTAAGTGGGAGAACTTGCACAATTGGTGGCTGACTAAATACTTTTTTGCCCCACTGTACATCGACGGCCCAAAAAGAACTTCACTGGACTCTGGAAATTATATATCCTGAGGCTGCATTTATTGTAGCTGGGGATTTTAACAAAGCTAATCTGAACTTCCTAAATTTTATCAGCATATCGAATGCACAACCTGGGCTGGCAGCATTCTGGATCATTGCTACTCTAACTTCCACAATATATACAAAGCCCTCCCCCGCCCTCACTTCGGCAAATCTGACCATGACTCACATTTCTGACTCCCACCCAGCCTATAGACAGAAACTAAAACAGGAAACGCCCATGCTTAGGGCTATCCAACGCTGGTCTGACCAATCAGATTTCACGCTTCAAGATTGCTTCGATCACCTGGACTGGGATATGTTCTGGATAGCATCAGACAACAACATTGATCTATATGCTGACTCTGTGAGCGAGTTTATTAGCAAGTGCATCGGTGACGTTGTAACCACTGTGACTATTAAAACCTTCCCTAACCAGAAACTGTGGATTGATGGCAGCATTCATGCAATACTGAAAGCACGAACCACCGCTTTTAATCAGGGCAAGGTGACTGGAAACATGATAGAATACAAACAGTGTAGCTATTCCCTGCGCAAGGCAATCAAACAAGCAAAGCGTCAGTATATAGACAAAGTAGTTGCAATTCAATGGCTCAAACACGAGACATATGTGGCAGGGTCTACAGTCAATCATGGATTACAAAAAGAAAACCAGCCCAGTCACGGTCATCAACATCTTGCTCCCAGACAAATTAAACAACTTCTTTGCTCGCTTTGAGGACAATATAGTGCCACCGACACGGCCCGCTACCGAAGCCTGTGGGCTCTCCTTCACTGTAGCCAACGTGAGAAAAACATTTAAACGTGCTAACCCTCGCAAGGCTGCAGACCCAGACGGCATCCCCAGCCGCGCCCTCAGAACATGCGCAGACCGGCTGGCTGGTGTGTTTATGGACATATTCAATCAATCCCTATCCCAGTCTGCTGTTCCCTCATGCTTCAAGAGGGCCACCATTGTTCATGTTCCCAAGAAAGGTAACTGAACTAAATGACTATCGCCCCGTAGCACTCAATTCTGTCATCATGAAGTGCTTTGAGAGACTAGTCAAGGATCACATCACCCCCATCTTACCTGACATCCTAGACCCACTTCAATTTGCTTACTGCCCCAATAGGTCCACAGACGATGCAATCGCCATCACACTGCCCTATCCCATCTGGACAAGAGAAATACCTATGTAAAAATACTGTTCATTGACTACAGCTCAGCACTTAACATCATAGAACCCTCCAAACTCAGCATTAAGCTTGAGACCCTGGGTTTCAACCCCGCCCTGTGCAACTGGGTCCTGGACTTTCTGACGGGCCGTTCCCAAGTGATGAAGGTAGGAAACATCTCCACCCCGCTGATCCTTAACACTGGGGCCCCACAAGGGTGCGTTCTCAGCCCTCTCCTGTAGTCCCATGACTGCGTGGCCATGCGCGCCCCCAACTCAATCATCAAGTTTGCAGACGACACTACAGTGGTAGGCCTGATTACGAACAACGATGAGACGGCCTTCCAGGGAAGAGGTGAGGGCCCTCAGAGTGTGGTGTCAGGAAAATAACCTCACACTCAACGTCAACAAAACAAAGGAGATGATCGTGGACTTTAGGAAACAGCAGAGGGAGCACCCCCCTATCCACATCGACGGGACATTAGTGGAGAAGGTGGAAAGCTTCAAGTTCCTCGGCGTACACATCACTGAAATGGTCCACCCACAAAATGCAAATGAATTACTTTAAAATCATACAATGTGATTTTCTGGATTTTTGTTTTAGATTCCGTCTCTCACTGTTGAAGTGTACCTATGATAAAAATTACAGACCTCTACATACTTTGTAATTAGGAAAACCTGCAAAATCGGCAGTGTATCAAATACTTGTTCTCCCCACTGTATATACTGTATTCTATACCATCTACTGCATCTTGCCTATGCCTAACGGCCATCACTCATCCATATATTTATATGTACATATTCTTATTCATACCTTTACACTTGTGTGTTTAAGGTAGTCGCTGTGAATTTGTTAGATTACTATGTTAGATATTAATGCACGGTCAGAACTAGAAGCACAAGCATTTCGCTACACTCTCATTAACAACATCTGGTAACCAGGTGCATGTGACCAATCAAATGCTTTTTGATTTGACATCCATCTCTGGTGATGTACTGTAGATGTAGATAGATGCAGTACTGTAGATAGATGTAGTACTGTAGATGTAGATAGATGTAGTACTGTAGATGTAGATAGATGTAGTACTGTAGATAGATGTAGTACTGTAGATGTAGATAGATGTAGTACTGTAGATAGATGTAGTACTGTAGATGTAGATAGATGTAGTACTGTAGATAGATGTAGTACTGTAGATGTAGATAGATGTAGTACTGTAGATGTAGATAGATGTAGTACTGTAGATGTAGATAGATGCAGTACTGTAGATAGATGTAGTACTGTAGATGTAGATAGATGCAGTACTGTAGATAGATGTAGTACTGTAGATGTAGATAGATGTAGTACTGTAGATAGATGTAGTACTGTAGATGTAGATAGATGTAGTACTGTAGATGTAGATAGATGTAGTACTGTACTGTAGATAGATGTAGTACTGTAGATGTAGATAGATGTAGTACTGTAGATGTAGATAGATGTAGTACTGTACTGTAGATAGATGCAGTACTGTAGATAGATGTAGTACTGTACTGTAGATAGATGTAGTACTGTAGATGTAGATAGATGTAGTACTGTAGATGTAGATAGATGTAGTACTGTACTGTAGATAGATGCAGTACTGTAGATAGATGTAGTACTGTAGATAGATGTAGAACTGTACTGTAGATGTAGATAGATGTAGTACTGTACTGTAGAACTGTACTGTAGATGTAGATAGATGTAATGTAGTACTGTAGATGTAGATAGATGTAGTACTGTAGATGTAGATAGATGTAGTACTGTAGATGTAGATAGATGTAGTACTGTAGATGTAGATAGATGTAGTACTGTAGTGTAGATGTAGATAGATGTAGTACTGTAGATGTAGATAGATGTAGTACTGTAGTGTAGATGTAGATAGATGTAGTACTGTACTGTAGATGTAGTACTGTAGTGTAGATGTAGATAGATGTAGTACTGTACTGTAGATGTAGTACTGTAGTGTAGATGTAGGTAGATGTAGTACTGTACTGTAGAACTGTACTGTAGATAGATGTAGTACTGTAGATGTAGATAGATGTAGTACTGTAGATGTAGATAGATGTAGTACTGTAGATGTAGATAGATGTAGTACTGTACTGTAGATGTAGATAGATGTAGTACTGTACTGTAGATGTAGATAGATGTAGCACTGTACTGTAGAACTGTAGATGTAGATAGATGTAGAACTGTACTGTAGATGTAGATAGATGTAGAACTGTACTGTAGATGTAGATAGATGTAGTACTGTAGATGTAGATAGATGTAGCACTGTAGATGTAGAAAGATGTAGCACTGTACTGTAGATGTAGAACTGTAGATGTAGATAGATGTAGAACTGTACTGTAGATGTAGATAGATGTACTGTAGATGTAGTACTGTAGATGTAGATAGATGTAGAACTGTACTGTAGATGTAGATAGATGTAGTACTGTAGATGTAGTACTGTAGATGTAGATAGATGTAGTACTGTAGATGTAGATAGATGTAGTACTGTACTGTAGATGTAGATAGATGTAGTACTGTACTGTAGATGTAGATAGATGTAGCACTGTACTGTAGAACTGTAGATGTAGATAGATGTAGAACTGTACTGTAGATGTAGATAGATGTAGTACTGTAGATGTAGATAGATGTAGCACTGTAGATGTAGAAAGATGTAGCACTGTACTGTAGATGTAGAACTGTAGATGTAGATAGATGTAGAACTGTACTGTAGATGTAGATAGATGTACTGTAGATGTAGTACTGTAGATGTAGATAGATGTAGAACTGTACTGTAGATGTAGATAGATGTAGTACTGTAGATGTAGTACTGTAGATGTAGATAGATGTAGTACTGTAGATGTAGTACTGTAGATGTAGATAGATGTAGTACTGTAGATGTAGATAGATGTAGAACTGTACTGTAGATGTAGATAGATGTACTGTAGATGTAGTACTGTAGATGTAGAACTGTACTGTAGATGTAGATAGATGTAGTACTGTACTGTAGATGTAGATAGATGTAGTACTGTAGATGTAGATAGATGTAGTACTGTACTGTAGATGTAGATAGATGTAGAACTGTACTGTAGATGTAGAACTGTAGATGTAGTACTGTAGTACTGTACTGTAGATGTAGATAGATGTAGTACTGTACTGTAGATGTAGATAGATGTAGTACTGTACTGTAGATACACAGCAGAGATGGAGGTGTTTCCCGACCAGTGAGACTACAGGATGATACACCTTCAGAGGATGTCTCTCCACACACACACACACACACACACACGGTGAACCAGGTTACCGTGATTTACCGCCCAAACCTACTCCAGTTTCCCGGGATTCTTTTTTTATTTTACCTTTATTTCACCAGGAAGGGCTCATTGAGATTTAAAAATCTATTTTCCAAGAGCGTCCTGGCCGAGACAGGCAGCACCAAGTCATTACAGACAACATGAAAAACTACAAGTAATCAAGTAAAAACCATAGAATTCACAAGAGTATAACAAAATCCAAAACAGTTAATTAAAAACATTGACAGGTCAGGGAATCAGTCTCAAAATCATTCATCAGTGATTTAAAAACACCAATCGGGACAAGTTCTTCCAGTTTAAAAGTATTTTGTAAGGTGTTCCAAGACGATGGCGCAGAGGACATAAAAGCCCTTTTGCCAAACTCAGTTCGGACATTTGGAACAGTTAGCAGGATAAAGTCCAGTGAACGAAGAGACGACCCACCACATTTCTGAACAATAAAAATGCCCAAATAAAAAGGTAGTAAACCCAAAATGGCTTTGTAAATAAAAGTATACCAGTGACTGAGCCTACGAGTGACTAGAGAAGGCCAGCCAACCCTGGTATACAAAGTGCAGTGGTGCGTAAGGGTTTTGCAGTTTAAAATAAATCTCAAAGTGCCATGGTAAAGGGTGTCCATTGATCTCAAACACTGAGCGGAAGCATTCATATATAAAATATCCCCATAGTCTAGTAAAGGCATAAATGTAGCTGATACTAGCCTCCTTCTGGCTTCAAAAGAAAAACAGGCCTTATTCCTAAAATAAAATCCCAATTTCAGCTTCAATTTTTTTGTAAATTGTTGAATATGCAATTTAAAAGAGAGGCCGTCATCAATTAAAATTCCAAGATATTTATATGAGGTTACAGTCTCAATCTCAATGCCTTGACAGGTAGTAATAGGTGAAAGGTTCAGAGGTCTATTTCTTGCTTTAGAAAACACCATTAGTTTAGTTTTGTCAGTATTGAGAATAAGCTTCAATTGACACAAGGTATGTTGAACAGTATAAAAAGCAGTTTGCATGTTCTGGAAAGCTTTTGTAAGAGACGAGGCACAACAGTAAATAACAGTATCATCAGCATAAAAATTAAGTTGCGTATTTTGGACATTTTTGTCTAAGTCATTTATATAAATAGTGAATAAGAGAGGACCAAGTACAGAGCCTTGGGGCACATCATTACAGACAGACAATTTAACAGACATAAGCCCATCAAATTGAGTGCACTGAGTTCTATCAGACAGATAGTTAGCAAACTCGACAATCTCTGCCTTAGTATAGCATGATCAACTGCATCAAAAGCCTTAGAGAGATCAATAAAAAGTGAGACACAGTGCTGTTTTTTGTCAAGGACTTCAGTGATATCATTTAAAACCTTCATGGCTGCTGTAATTGTGCTATGCTTCTTCCTGAAGCCCGATTGGTACATTGATAAAATAGTAAATAAAAACTATTTTAGCTGTTCACTCACAAGGGTTTCAAAGTATTTTCACCAGAGGTGACAGCTTTGAGATTGGCCTATAATTATTTAAAAGAGTTGGATCTCCCCCTTTTTAAAAGTGGAAGGACAAATGTTGATTTCCAGATCTTTGGAATTTCATTACATTCCAGGGTTAGATTGAACAGAGATGTAAGTGGTTTAGATATGAAATCAGCTGCCAGATTTAAAAAGCAGGGATCCAAAAGATCAGGACCTGCAGGCTTTCTCTGGTCTAAGGATTTCAGGGCTTTATGTACCTCCTGCAATGAGAACGGCAAAAAGCTAAAAGTTTGACCAGCTCTCACTGGTTCATCCAAACAGGGTTGTACAGAGACAGAGGACACTGGTTCATCCACACAGGGTTGGACAGAGACAGAGGACACTGGTTCATCCACCACAGGGTTGGACAGAGACAGAGGACACTGGTTCATCCACCACAGGGTTGGACAGAGACAGAGGACACTGGTTCATCCACACAGGGTTGGACAGAGACAGAGGACACTGGTTCATCCACCACAGGGTTGGACAGAGACAGAGGACACTGGTTCATCCACCACAGGGTTGGACAGAGACAGAGGACACTGGTTCATCCCCCACAGGGTTGGACAGAGACAGAGGACACTGGTTCATCCACACAGGGTTGGACAGAGACAGAGGACACTGAATCAAACAGCCTACCAGATGATACAAAGTGCTCATTGAAACAATTCAGCATTTCAGTTTTGTCATATATAGCAACAGAGTCCTTCAAAACACATGACGGTAATTCATTAACATTACTGTTACCAGACATAGACTTAATAGCCTTCCAAAACTTTCTAGGGTCATTCAGGTTATCAGTGGTAAACAGACATAAAATATTCAGAGTTGGTCTTCCTGAGAAGAGAAGAACACTTGTTTCATAGCTGCTTAAAAAGAAGCCAATCAGCATCAGAACATGATTTCCTTGCTGTGAGAAACTTCAAGTTCAGGGGGGGGGGGGGGGTTCAGCATGTTCAGAGGGGGGGGGGGGGGGGTTCAGCATGTTCAGAGGGGGGGGGGGGGGGTTCAGCATGTTCAGAGGGGGGGGGGGGGGGTTCAGCATGTTCAGAGAGGGGGGGGGGTTCAGCACGTTCAGAGGGGGGGGGGGGTTCAGCATGTTCAGAGGGGGGGGGGGGGGGGTTCAGCATGTTCAGAGGGGGGGGGGGGGGGGGGGTTCAGCATGTTCAGAGAGGGGGGGGGTTCAGCACGTTCAGAGAGGGGGGGGGGTTCAGCATGTTCAGAGGGGGGGGGGGGGGGGTTCAGCATGTTCAGAGAGGGGGGGGGTTCAGCACGTTCAGAGAGGGGGGGGGGTTCAGCATGTTCAGAGGGGGGGGGGGGGGGGGTTCAGCATGTTCAGAGAGGGGGGGGGTTCAGCACGTTCAGAGAGGGGGGGGTTCAGCACGTTCAGAGGGGGGGGGGGGGGGGGGTTCAGCACGTTCAGAGAGAGAGGGGGGGGTTCAGCACGTTCAGAGAGAGGGGGGTGGTTCAGCACGTTCAGAGAGGGGGGGGGGGGTTCAGCACGTTCAGAGAGAGGGGGGGGGGGTTCAGCACGTTCAGAGAGAGGGGGGGGGTTCAGCACGTTCAGAGAGGGAGGGGGGGTTCAGCACGTTCAGAGAGGGGGGGTTCAGCACATTCAGAGAGGGGGGGGGGGTTCAGCACGTTCAGAGAGGGGGGGGGGGTTTCAGCACGTTCAGAGAGGAGGGGGGGGTTCAGCACGTTCAGAGAGAGGAGGGGGGGGTTCAGCACGTTCTGAGAGGGGGGGGGGGGGGGGGTTCAGCAGCAAAGCGTCCTAGAACGATGTAGTCTTACCTCAAGTCGAACTGGATAAAATTCTAGAAATGGCTGCAGTCAATGTGTTGTCCACAATATCTACCACAATATCTACCAGATCTGCCAGACTGTCCCACCGGGAACTGCAGCTCTTTCCCAAACTCTTCCTTTAGATAGCCTACCCCTGTAGCTTGTCTTCACTTAACCCTTGACTTGCGAAAGTGACATCCAAATATTTTTTCACTTCTTCCACCGAGTGCAGCTCCCCTCTCAGCTCGTAGCCGATTGGCTGTCTGGCTTCATCACACTCCTCCTCTTCAGCAGCGTCAACACCAAGTCAATGTACCAGAAAGATCCTCTTTCATTTGAGTTTATGTTTAGATACGCCTGTATGTTTCGTGAAAAGACCACTTTTATTCTTGGCCTACTGCATGCCGGCTGTTGATTGATTTATTTATTTAAATATGTATTGTTACAGTCGTATGAACAAGCCTCTGTCTACGTTAACAAATAATGCCTAGATGTATAAAGTGGTTTGTTCATATGAACCTGTCTATGATTCAGGCTGTTTCAAATCCAACCCAACACCACAGACACATAGCCAACCCAACACCACAGACACACAGCCAACCCAACACCACAGACACACAGCCAACCCAACACCACAGACACACAGCCAACCCAACACCACAGACACACAGCCAACCCAACACCACAGACACACAGCCAACCCAACACCACAGACACACAGCCAACCCAACACCACAGACACACAGCCAACCCAACACCACAGACACACAGCCAACCCAACACCACAGACACACAGCCAACCCAACACCACAGACACACAGCCAACCCAACACCACAGACACACAGCCAACCCAACACCACAGACACACAGCCAACCCAACACCACAGACAGAGCCCTGACTCACACCTCCTTTTAGAGCAGATGGTCAAAATTAGCTCTGCCTTCAACATTTTCATCAGCTCTGGGCACTATTGGGCCACACACTGTTTGCCAAGATGTGTGTGTGAGAGAGTTGTGAGTGTAGCTAGGTGTGTGTGTGTGTGTGTGTGTGTGTGTGTGTGTGTAGCTAGGTGTGTGTGTGTGTGTGTGTGTGTGTGAGAGAGTTGTGAGTGTAGCTAGGTGTGTGTGTGTGTGTGTGTGTGTGTGTGTGTGTGTGTGTGTGTGTGTGGCTAGGTGTGTGTGGCTAGGTGTGTGTGTGTGTGTGTGTGTGGCTAGGTTTGTGTGTGTGTGGCTAGGTGTGTGAGTTGTGTGTGTAGCTAGGTGTGTGTGTGTGTAGCTAGGTGTGTGTGTAGCTAGGTGTGTGAGGTGTATGTGTGTGTGTGTGTGTGTGTGTGTGTGGCTAGGTGTGTGTGTGTGTGTGTGTGTGTGGCTAGGTTTGTGTGTGTGTGGCTAGGAGCGTGAGTTGTGTGTGTAGCTAGGTGTGTGTGTGTGTAGCTAGGTGTGTGTGTAGCTAGGTGTGTGTGAGTTGTGTGTGTGTAGCTAGGTGTGTGTGAGTTGTGTGTGTGTAGCTAGGTGTGAGGGTCTAGGTCTGCGACAGGGTCTAGGTCTGCGACAGGGTCTAGGCCTGCGACAGGGTCTAGGTCTGCGACAGGGTCTAGGCCTGCGACAGGGTCTAGGCCTGCGACAGGGTCTAGGCCTGCGACAGGGTCTAGGCCTGCGACAGGGTCTAGGCTCCCACAAAGTTCTGGCAGTGTCCGATTCTTTTTTTGCCTTTATCGTGTAGTGTGGATGGTGTTACGATCCGATCTCAGTATGCACACAATAACACGATTATTGTGGATAGTCAAATTAATATTATAGTTTGATTAAAATGTTTACATGCTTTGCTAGAAGAAGAAGAATGTCCTTATTAATCCTGTTTATATGGACACATCAAAAAAACAGGCTACCTGATAGGATCTTTTGATAAATGCACAAAATCACCAAATCAAAACAAGACTTCTAAAGCCATCTGTATGAGGAGAGATGACTTCTAAAGCCCTCTGTGTGAGGAGAGATGACTTCTAAAGCCTTCTGTATGAGGAGAGATGACTTCTAAAGCCCTCTGTGTGAAGAGAGATGACTTCTAAAGTGAACTGTGTGAGGAGAGATGACTTCTAAAGCCCTCTGTATGAGGAGAGATGACTTCTAAAGCCCTCTGTATGAGGAGAGATGACTTCTAAAGCCCTCTGTATGAGGAGAGATGACTTCTAAAGCCCTCTGTGTGAGGAGAGATGACTTCTGGAGACCTCTGTGTGAGGAGAGATGACTTCTGGAGACCTCTGTGTGAGGAGAGATGACTTCTGAAGCCCTCTGTGTGAGGAGAGATGACTTCTAAAGCCCTTTGTGTGAGGAGAGATGACTTCTGGAGACCTCTGTGTGAGAAGAGATGACTTCTAAAGCCCTTTGTATGAGGAGAGATGACTTCTGGAGCCCTCTGTATGAGGAGAGATGACTTCTGGAGCCCTCTGTGTGAGGAGAGATGACTTCTAAAGCCCTCTGTAGGAGGAGAGATGACTTCTGGAGACCTCTGTGTGAGGAGAGATGACTTCTGAAGCCCTCTGTGTGAGGAGAGATGACTTCTGAAGCCCTCTGTATGAGGAGAGATGACTTCTAAAGCCCTCTGTGTGAGGAGAGATGACTTCTAAAGCCCTCTGTATGAGGAGAGATGACTTCTGAAGCCCTCTGTATGAGGAGAGATGACTTCTGAAGCCCTCTGTGTGAGGAGAGATGACTTCTAAAACCCTCTGTATGAGCAGAGATTACTTCTAAAACCCTCTGTGTGAGCAGAGATGACTTCTAAAACCCTCTGTGTGAGGAGAGATGACTTCTAAAGCCATCTGTATGAGGAGAGATGACTTCTGAAGCCCTCTGTATGAGGAGAGATGACTTCTGAAGCCCTCTGTATGAGGAGAGATGACTTCTGAAGCCCTCTGTATGAGGAGAGATGACTTCTAAAGCCCTCTGTGTGAGGAGAGATGACTTCTGAAGCCCTCTCTATGAGGAGAGATGACTTCTGGAGACCTCTCTATGAGGAGAGATGACTTCTGGAGCCCTCTGTATGAGGAGAGATGACTTCTGGAGACCTCTGTATGAGGAGAGATGACTTCTGGAGACCTCTGTATGAGGAGAGATGACTTCTGGAGACCTCTGTATGAGGAGAGATGACTTCTGGAGACCTCTGTATGAGGAGAGATGACTTCTGGAGACCTCTGTATGAGGAGAGATGACTTCTGAAGCCCTCTGTATGAGCAGATATGTGCACCACGTCATCACTCTCTCTCTATGCATCTTGCTAGCTGTCACTCAAGTGGCGTGCTGAAGTGCTGAAGCTCATTGGCTAGGACTCTAAATGCTAGAGAGCTGGGCACCGCACAGCTTCCATTATTTTCCCCTTCATTTTTTCTCATTTCACAGTCTCTCCAGAGCAACTAACAAGTTAAGTGCCTTGCTCAAGGGCACATCGGCAGATTCCTCACCTAGTTGGCTCGGGGATTTTGGTTACTGGCCCAACGCTCCTAACTTCTAGGCTACCTGCAAGCCACAAAACAGCCACTGTGAAAACTAGGGATTTCATGGCTAATTGAGGAAATACAGTAATTATGCATGTAGGATCTACACAGACACATCCAGACAAACGCAGGAGTTTAAAAAAATACTTAGTTGTCGCTAAATTGTGACTCCCTTGAGTGACAAAACATACTTATGCAACGTGTGTGTGTGTGTGTGTGTGTGTGTGTGTGTGTGTGTGTGTGTGTGTGTGTGTGTGGCCAACACATCGTTACAATGCCCAATTGTATTGTATTAAAATTATTATGTAATACCATATTGATACAGCATTCAAATACAGTATGACACACTAATCAATGCCTTGTCCTCAATGTGTATTCTGTAGGTATTCTAGGTGACCCCGAGCTGCCTAAAATACCATTGAAAGTAGTTTATATGTGTATTTCCATAAACTGAAGCTGAGCTAAGAGAGGGCAGCCACCGGACGGGGTACAGAAGGAAATGGACTAAGAATGTTAAGTTATTTTAAGTCTTCCAGACTAGAGAACATCCCCCCTGTCAGACTGTACCATTGGGCTGTGGGGGTCCAGGTTAGTTCTAGACTAGTGAACATCCCCCTGTTAGACTGTACCATTGGGCTGTAGGGGTCCAGGTTAGTTCCAGACTAGTGAACATCCCCCCTGTCAGACTGTACCATTGGGTTGTAGGGGTCCAGGTTAGTCCCAGACTAGAGAACATCCCCCCTGTCAGACTGTACCATTGGGCTGTAGGGGTCCAGGTTAGTTCCAGATTAGTGAACATCCCCCTGTCAGACTGTACTATTGGGCTGTGGGGGTTCAGGTTAGTTCCAGACTAGAGAACACCCCCCCCCCCCCCCCCTCTGTCAGACTGTACCATTGGGCTGTGGGGGTCCAGGTTAGTTCCAGACAGTCACAGTATAGTTGTGCATGTGACTACATGACATTGCTATATTCACCTATCTACTGTACCGGCCAAAAAGCTATTTTTCCCCCCCATGTCATCTGACCAAAGCATCGGTTCCAACCCAAGTGTCAGTGCCATTTAAGCAAACGCCAAGTGTTTACGTTTGTTGGATGACGTGAAAAATAGAGCTATTTGGCCATGAAAGATAGTAAGGTCACAACGCTAGCGTAAAACAGGTTAACGTTGTAGGAGAAGTCACAACGCTAGCGTAAAACAGGTTAACGTTGTAGGAGAGGTCACAACGCTAGCATAAAACAGGTTAACATTGTAGGAGAGGTCACAACGCTAGCATAAAACAGGTTAACATTGTAGGAGAGGTCACAACGCTAGCGTAAAACAGGTTACCGTTGTAGGAGAGGTCACAACGCTAGCATAAAACAGGTTAACGTTGTAGGAGAGGTCACAACGCTAGCATAAAACAGGTTACCGTTGTAGGAGAGGTCACAACGCTAGCATAAAACAGGTTACCGTTGTAGGAGAGGTCACAACGCTAGCATAAAACAGGTTAATGTTGTAGGAGAGGTCACAACGCTAGCGTAAAACAGGTTAACATTGTAGGAGAGGTCACAACGCTAGCATAAAACAGGTTACCGTTGTAGGAGAGGTCACAACGCTAGCGTAAAACAGGTTAACGTTGTAGGAGAGGTCACAACCCTAGCATAAAACAGGTTACCGTTGTAGGAGAGGTCACAACGCTAGCATAAAACAGGTTAACGTTGTAGGAGAGGTCACAACGCTAGCATAAAACAGGTTAACGTTGTAGGAGAGGTCACAACGCTAGCATAAAACAGGTTAACGTTGAGGGGAGTTCCATGCAGGCAGAGTGAGTCTCTAACCAACGTGTTCTGTGACTGTCTCTCTGCCACTCTAAGTGCTTGTCTTTCCCCTCTGAGAGCGCCCCCCCCCCCCCCCCCCCCCCCCGGTTCCTACCAGTCACAGAGTCATGCATGTTTAATCAGACACCCTGTGAAAAACAGACGCGGATGAAGTCACAGTACAATGTCCTCGTCACTCGGTCCAAAGTGAATCATAAATAGCATCCAACTATTCCAAAGTCATCTTCTCTTCTGGGTATAAATTAAACAACAGTTGATCCGATGCCAGAAGCCTGAAGGAGAGGAGTGTAGAGCAGCAAAACTGGGGATGACTGCAACAGAACACAGGTATATTTGGGTATAAATTAAACAGTACCCAGGTATATTTGGGTATAAATTAAACAACAGTACCCAGGTATATTTGGGTATAAATTAAACAACAGTACCCAGGTATATTTGGGTATAAATTAAACAGTACCCAGGTATAAATTAAACAGTACCCAGGTATATTTGGGTATAAATTAAACAGTACCCAGGTATATTTGGGTATAAATTAAACAGTACCCAGGTATATTTGGGTATAAATTAAACAGTACCCAGGTATATTAGGGTATAAATTAAACAGTACCCAGGTATATTTGGGTATAAATTAAACAGTACCCAGGTATATTTGGGTATAAATTAAACAGTACCCAGGTATATTTGGGTATAAATTAAACAGTACCCAGGTATATTTGGGTGAACCATTTCCCTTCCAAATCCATATGTCCTGCAAGATGACCTACACTGTGTAGGCTATAGATAATGCTAATTATCTATTTACTATAGTGCCGAGGCTACTAAATACAAAAGGTGTGACAATGATTGGGATATGGGCTAGCCTAGCTACACCTGAATCCTCCGAATGTAAAGTATCAGGAAGGAAGCATTCTCCAATGTCGTCACCAACGAAAAAGACAGCACTGAGAACATTAGCTCCAAATCAAATGTATTTATAAAGCCCTTCTTACATCAGCTGATATCTCAAAGTGCTGTACAGAAACCCAGCCTAAAACCCCAAACAGCAAGCAATGCAGGTGTAGAAGCACGGTGGCTAGGAAAAACTCCCTAGAAAGGCCAGAACCTAGGAAGAAACCTAGAGAGGAACCAGGCTATGAGGGGTGGCCAGTCCTCTTCTGGCTGTGCCGGGTGGAGATTATAAGAGAACATGGCCAAGATGTTCAAATGTTCATAGATGACCAGCATGGTCCAATAATAATAATCACAGTAATTGTTGAGGGTGCAGCAAGTCAGCACCTCAGGAGTAAATATCAGTTGGCTTTTCATAGCCGATCATTCAGAGTATCTCTACCACTCCTGCTGTCTCTAGAGAGTTGAAAACAGCAGGTCTGGGACAGGTAGCACGTCCGGTGAACAGGTCAGGGTTCCCTAGCCGCAGGCAGAACAGTTGAAACTGGAGCAGCAGCACGGCCAGGGGCTTCAGGATGCCATAGATAGTCTCTGAATGCTGCTGACCGGTCTAACGTGTGTTAGAGGGAGGTTTCTAGGTGAGAGAGATATCCACACTGCACACCTCAGCTGAGTAATGAAAGGGTTTCTGTGAAAGTGGAGTTGCATCCAGCATGGCCCTGTGGGAGGGGGGGGGGGGGGGGGGGTCATGTCTCATTGTTCTCTGAAAGGACAAATGAACTGGGATTTACTAACACACTGTACAGAGAATGTATTTAGCCTCCCAACCCAGCCTAAAACCCCAAACAGCAAGCAATGCAGGGGTAGAAGCACGGTGGCTAGGAATGAGCTCCACCCCCAAACAAGACCACATTTGTTTGGACCAGACCAAATCTAAACCAATCATAGACATCTCCAGCCCAGCACAGTAAAGTAGATATGTCCAGTACTGTACAATACACTGTAGTGTTCTCTACTGTGTCAGTCGGTGATCAGCAGGTGAGGATGTTTGTTAGTGGAAAGAGGGAAGATTGTAGGTGTCAGTAAGAGCCTGGGAAGGTGAAATTCACTGGGGAGAGAGAGACAGTGAGAGAGGCAGAGAAACAGAGAGAGACACAGAGAGAGCAAGAGAGAGAGAGAGAGAGAGAGAGAGAGAGAGAGCGAGAGAGAGAGAGGCAGAGAGACACAGACAGAGAGAGAGAGAGAGAGAGAGAGAGAGAGACAGAGACAAAGAGAGAGAGACACACAGAGAGAGAGACACAGAGAGAGAGACACAGAGAGAGAGAGAGAGAGAGAGAGAGAGAGAGAGAGAGGGAGAGAGTGAGAGAGAGACAGAGAGGGAGAGAGAGAGAGAGACAGAGAGCGAGATTGTCCAGACTGTTTTAACACTCTTGGGATGACCACCGGATGACAGAGAGAGAAAGAAAACAGCTATGAGCTGAACATAACAGTCAGTGGAAGAGAGGACAGTAACAGGAGACACTATGAGCTGAACATAACAGTCAGTGGAAGAGAGGACAGTAACAGGAGACACTATGAGCTGAACATAACAGTCAGTGGAAGAGAGGACAGTAACAGGAGACACTATGAGCTGAACATAACAGTCAGTGGAAGAGAGGACAGTAACAGGAGACACTATGAGCTGAACATAACAGTCAGTGGAAGAGAGGACAGTAACAGGAGACACTATGAGCTGAACATTACAGTCAGTGGTAGGGAGGACAGTAACAGGAGACACTATGAGCTGAACATTACAGTCAGTGGTAGGGAGGACAGTAGCAGGAGACTCCGATGTAGTTAGTGACTACTTTAATGTCCCATTGTAGCCAATTCAATTGCAATTCTACCGGTTTGGTACAAGTTAAATCACTTAATAATTCATAAGCAAATTTGACATCAGTAAAAACACTAACAGATTGGTAGATCTATATTCACTTGATACTTATGTGAACTTTCATTATCCTGTTCAATTAGAATGTTATATTTCAATATATATTTGCATCTGCAATATGTTGAAGATTGGCCCTGTTTACTCTGTGTTAATTTGAATGTCGTCTGTGGTTAGGTGATATTTGCAGTCGGTTTGTCACGGAAGGGAAAGACATTTTCATCTGGATTTTAAACATACGCTATCCATTTTCAAAACGCCAAACTGTTCGTTATAAAGAGGAACTAATTTAACTTGTCTAATTAGCACAGCATAGAGTGGTTGAGTTTTTAAAAAGAACAACGCACATTTGATTTCCTTACTTTGTAGACCAGTCAACAATGTTTTGAGAAACCAGCATTTTGTTATTTTCATGTTTATAAAGTGTAGCTGTATTAGGACCTGACCCAACTATGACCTCTGACCTGACACCCGTGGTTTTCATTACAGCCCAACTATGACCTCTGACCTGACACGCTTGGTTTTCATTACAGCCCAACTATGACCTCTGACCTGACACGCTTGGTTTTCATTACAGCCCAACTATGACCTCTGACCTGACACGCGTGGTTTTCATTACAGCCCAACTATGACCTCTGACCTGACACCCGTGGTTTTCATTACAGCCCAACTATGACCTCTGACCTGACACCTGTGGTTTTCATTACAGCCCAACTATGACCTCTGACCTGACACCCGTGGTTTTCATTACAGCCCAACTATGACCTCTGACCTGACACCCGTGGTTTTCATTACAGCCCAACTATGACCTCTGACCTGACACTCGTGGGTATCATTACAGCCCAACTATGACCTCTGACCTGACAGTTGAGAATCGAGACAAGACAACAGTGTAATTTCAGCCTAGCATCAACAGCCGTGGCATCAAGCCAACTTTAATCAACTATGTCAGACCCTTATAATGAATCAAATGTGCTCTGCGGTTTCTGTTGCTGACCCGCAAACACACACACACACACACACACGCCGGCCGTCAGCCAAACAGACTCGTTTTCTGCCGGCTACTTTTTCCCCCCACTTCATAAATTAAAAATAGGCTTCTTTCGATTTCAAAGTTTCATTTGTCTAGTCTAGAAAAGTCAGTATGAAGGACATGCATGTTGTAACAGAGGAGGCACCGGCTACATTACCTTTTTCCTCTGCCAACAAAATGAGTAATGAACAGAACAAATCCATAGCAGAGTAGTTTACTAGTGGGCTTGTTGCTGTGCGTTCTACGCCAGATAAATATTTATGTCGCAGGCGTCTTCAAAGTTGCGAGTGCCGTAGGGAGAGAAACACGCATTCTGTCAAGCAATCAATGCACAACAAAATCTTAATGCAATGGGTGGGGGAAAACAACTTTGAAAGCAGTTTTGATGGCCTCTGTTAAAAAGAGGAGGATCCCAGCTTTCCAGGGCTACACCCCCCCTCTTTTCCTTTATAGCTCGGCTCCTACAATTGCTTTTTTCAATTTTTGCCTAAAATGACATACTGCCTGTAGCTCAGGACCCAAATCTAACTGCCTGTAGCTCAGGACCCAAATCTAACTGCCTGTAGCTCAGGACCCACATCTAACTGCCTGTAGCTCAGGACCCGAATCTAACTGCCTGTAGCTCAGGACCCAAATCATCAAACTGCCTGTAACTCAGGACCCAAATCATCAAACTGCCTGTAACTCAGGACCCGAATCTAACTGCCTGTAACTCAGGACCCAAATCATCAAACTGCCTGTAACTCAGGACCCAAATCTAACTGCCTGTAACTCAGGACCCAAATCAAACTGCCTGTAACTCAGGACCCAAATCAAACTGCCTGTAACTCAGGACCCAAATCATCAAACTGCCTGTAACTCAGGACCCAAATCTAACTGCCTGTAACTCAGGACCCAAATCTAACTGCCTGTAACTCAGGA
>NC_092162.1:4141968-4144468 GCF_045791955.1 Oncorhynchus clarkii lewisi | reverse complement strand
TGGTGGTGTTGTGGTAGTATTGGTGGTAGTGTTGGTGGTGTTGTGGTATGGTGTGTGGTAGTGTTGGTGGTGTTGTGGTGTGTGGTAGTGTTGTGGTGTGTGGTAGTGTTGGTGGTGTTGTGGTATGGTGTTGTGGTAGTGTTGGTGGTAGTGTTGGTGGTGTGTGGTAGAGTTGGTGGTGTTGTGGTATGGTGTGTGGTAGTGTTGGTGGTGTTGTGGTGTGTGGTAGTGTTGTGGTGTGTGGTAGTGTTGGTGGTGTTGTGGTATGGTGTGTGGTAGTGTTGGTGGTGTTGTGTTGTGGTGTGTGGTAGTGTTGGTGGTGTTGTGTTGTGGTGTGTGGTAGTGTTGGTGGTGTTGTGGTATGGTGTGTGGTAGAGTTGGTGGTGTTGTGGTATGGTAATGTGGTAGTGTTGGTGGTGTTGTGGTGTGGTGTGTGGTAGAGTTGGTGGTGTGTGGTAGTGTTGGTGGTGTTGTGGTAGTGTTGGTGGTGTGTGGTAGTGTTGGTGGTGTTGTGGTATGGTGTGTGGTAGAGTTGGTGGTGTTGTGGTATGGTGTGTGGTAGTGTTGGTGGTGTTGTGGTGTGGTGTGTGGTAGAGTTGGTGGTGTGTGGTAGTGTTGGTGGTGTTGTGGTAGTGTTGGTGGTGTGTGGTAGTGTTGGTGGTATGGTGTGTGGTAGAGTTGGTGGTGTTGTGGTATGGTGTGTGGTAGTGTTGGTGGTGTTGTGGTATTGTGTGTGGTAGTGTTGGTGGTGTTGTGGTAGTATTGCTGGTAGAGTTGGTGGTGTTGTGGTATGGTGTGTGGTAGTGTTGGTGGTGTTGTGGAATGGTGTGTGGTAGAGTTGGTGGTGTTGTGGTATGGTAATGTGGTAGTGTTGGTGGTGTTGTGGTGTGGTGTGTGGTAGTGTTGGTTGTGGGACTGCCTTTCTTAACTCTATTCCTTGAACTGCATTGTTGGTTAAGGGCTTGTAGCTAAGCATTTTCGGCACATGTGACAAATCAAATTAGATTTTTGATTTTAAAAAGTCGAGCTGTGTTATCCATCCAATGAGCTAAAACACCACAGCAAACTGAAGAGCCTTCACTATCCCTTTACTATGTAGCTAACACCTTCCCCTTGGTTGGTAGATGCTACAGCTAACACCTTCCCCTTGGTTGGTAGATGCTACAGCTAACACCTTCCCCTTGGTTGGTAGATGCTACAGCTAACACCTTCCCCTTGGTTGGTAGATGCTACAGCTAACACCTTTCTCTTGGTTGGTAGATGCTACAGCTAACACCTTTCTCTTGGTTGGTAGAGGAGGCTACAGCTAACACCTTTATCTTGGTTGGTAGATGCTACAGCTAACACCTTTCCCTTGGTTGGTAGAGGAGGCTACAGCTAACACCTTTCTCTTGGTTGGTAGATGCTACAGCTAACACCTTTCTCTTGGTTGGTAGATGCTACAGCTGACACCTTTCCCTTGGTTGGTAGAGGAGGCTACAGCTAACACCTTTCTCTTGGTTGGTAGATGCTACAGCTAACACCTTTCCCTTGGTTGGTAGAGGAGGCTACAGCTAACACCTTTCTCTTGGTTGGTAGATGCTACAGCTAACACCTTTCCCTTGGTTGGTAGAGGAGGCTACAACTAACACCTTTCCCTTGGTTGGTAGAGGAGGCTACAGCTAACACCTTTCCCTTGGTTGGTAGAGGAGGCTACAGCTAACACCTTTCCCTTGGTTGGTAGAGGAGGCTACAGCTAACACCTTTCTCTTGGTTGGTAGAGGAGGCTACAGCTAACACCTTTCTCTTGGTTGGTAGAGGAGGCTACAGCTAACACCTTTCTCTTGGTTGGTAGATGCTACAGCTAACACCTTTCTCTTGGTTGGTAGAGGAGGCTACAGCTAACACCTTTCTCTTGGTTGGTAGAGGAGGCTACAGCTAACACCTTTCTCTTGGTTGGTAGAGGAGGCTACAGCTAACACCTTTCTCTTGGTTGGTAGAGGAGGCTACAGCTAACACCTTTCTCTTGGTTGGTAGAGGAGGCTACAGCTAACACCTTTCCCTCGGTTGGTAGAGGAGGCTACAGCTAACACCTTTCCCTCGGTTGGTAGAGGAGGCTACAGCTAACACCTTTCCCTCGGTTGGTAGAGGAGGCTACAGCTAAAACCTTTATCTTGGTTGGTAGAGGAGGCTAGAGCTAACACCTTTCTCTTGGTTGGTAGAGGAGGCTAGAGCTAACACCTTTCTCTTGGTTGGTAGATGCTACAGCTAACACCTTTCCCTTGGTTGGTAGAGGAGGCTACAGCTAACACCTTTCCCTTGGTTGGTAGAGGAGGCTACAGCTAACACCTTTCCCTTGGTTGGTAGAGGAGGCTACAGCTAACACCTTTCCCTTGGTTGGTAGAGGAGGCTACAGCTAACACCTTTCTCTTGGTTGGTAGAGGAGGCTACAGCTAACACCTTTCTCTTGGTTGGTAGAGGAGGCTACAGCTAACACCTTTCTCTTGGTTGGTAGATGCTA